>NC_142521.1:3515000-3770000 GCF_964205215.1 Stylophora pistillata | reverse complement strand
AATTTACCGCCAGTGCTGACATCAGTGAACGTCACGAGGTAAAAAAAACTAGAAGTTATGAGTTAAGCCTACACAGACCTGGCAGTAAATTGTCTATGGAAGTATTGAAGAATGAAATAACTATCGATTGAATAGAACCCTTTCAGTTAGAGACTACGAACAAAGCTTAGATTATACCAAACAAAGAAAGTTGTTTTTATCTTTGACCAGTTCACGACTTGCAAAGTGAAGGTGAAATGAAATTGGGCTTTACGGCCTAATACAGCGCTCCAAAGAACGAAAAAAAACAAGGTACAATTTAAGATCAAAGGTTAAGTGTTTTTTAAGAGTTAATTTCCTTCGTGCTATTTTGAAAAGCAGGAGAGTTCGCCACGCATTTGCTGACATAATGCAACGCCGCATTGCTCACAAGCATATGTTTCGAAGGCGCGTCTATCACTTTGCTTTCTCCCATCGTTGATGAAAAGATTAAGGAAATCTTTCGATGTTGCACCCTCGCCGAGATCTTTCGTTGGGCCATGAGGAAATTATGGTAAACTCTTCGATGTCAATTTCACTCAATGTGTTTGACCATTGAACCCCAAAGGTATATCTTCGTTGTCGCTATCTACTTCATCGTCTTCTTCTTCTTTGCTAGCAAAAATATGGACATCGGAGTTTGTTCCCCCTTAGCGCTTGCCGAAATCAAAGATCTACCCGATTTCTCCATCAACATCACGCAGATTTTTCTTGTAGCCTTCTCTGCCGTTCCTGTCGATTTTCAGCCACTTCGAGAGAGAAAAACCAGGAAAGATTTCTTCTTCTTCATCGGAAGAACGCGAAGTATCGTCAAATCCGCGAGAAGCCACGCTAAAATACTGAATGCTATTTTCAAAAATTCGCTAAAAATCACACACGAATCGCTGAATGAAAAACATAACATCAAATGAAAGGTTAATTTATGCAGGTCACGTTCAGTTATATTTCAATACCCAGGGGACTACGGTTTCTTAGCTACAGCCAATAAAAACGAGTCATATCTGACAGGGCGCACTGGATTTTCAGAGGGGTTTTATTTCCGGGCGCATGAGGGCGCACTGGACGTCAATGGGTTAAGAAACTGATGTTTTGAGCCTTAGCCCTTTGCCATTTGCTCAGACGAAAGGCTAACTCTTAACTCGTCACCTTTTGAACTCGTTATAGTGGCCAATTTGTGGAGACGCGGTGGCCTCACGGTTAGTGCGCTTGACTCTGGATCGAGTGGTCGGGGTTCGAGCCCCGGCCGGGACATTGTGTTGTGTTCTTAGGCAAGACACTTAACTCTCACAGTGCCTCTCCTCACCCAGGTGTATAAATGGGTACCAGCAATTTAATGCTGGGGGTAACCCTACAATGGACTAGCATCCCATCCATGGGGGAGTAGAAATACTCCTAGTCGCTTCATGCAACAGAAACCGGAGTTAAGCACCGGCCTAATGGGCCACCAGGCTCGTAAACTCACTTTACTTTATAGTGGCCAATTTATAATTTCAACTTAGTTGATATGACCAAATTACCATGTTACCCCCACTGATGCAGCACCATGGTTTCTTTAGAAACTCTCACCCTCTATTTATGTTTGGGTGACTAGCTTTGTTTCATCGATAAGTTGTGAAATAACCCACCTCTGTTGTCAGGGCATTTTTCTTTCTTTCATTGCACAAAGTTATTTTCCATACTCTCCCTTCTTTAAGGACAGACACACACTCATCCAGTACACCATGTGTCCGCGTTGTACGGGTCAACCTTAACACTTCATCGTCATCAAGACCATCCAAGAGTGAGCAAGTCAAGCCATTCTTTCCTCTCTTTCCTGGGGATTTCTTTTCTCCTTTCTTAGGAGAAGCTCCTCCCAGACTTTTGCGAGAAAGTCCAGAGAAAACAGTTTGTCCAATGACGCGACCATTGAGTGGCCCTGGTCTAAGCTTTTTGGCTTCTTGAGTAAACACTTCACATGGATCACTAAGCTGTGATCTTTTTCTTCCTCTTCCATGTCCTCTTTGATATTTTTTAAGTTCTTGGGTCATATTTTTTACTTTCAAAATCTCATCAACCATTTCCTTGTTTTGAAGACTTCTAAGCTTCCTCTTATCAATATCAGTAACCTTTCTTAACTGTCGCATCTCTGGATGTTTAGACTCCAAATGAGTAACAAAAGCAGCATTTATTCCTGGCAAAAAAATTGTGTTTACATTTAAAAAATTATCAAATTTTTTCATGCCTTGGGTCCTTAGAGGTGAATTTTCAGGTGATAGAGGTATAATTCAAAACAGACTATTTTTATGCTGGAGGAAATAAATGTTCACACCTTCAAGGTCTAAGATAAATCTTTCTAAGTAGGTGCAAATTTTTCATTTATCTAACTTTAAGATTTTTTTTCCACAAATAGATTAGTTCTAGTTGAAAATTTCTATCATATTTATCATGTGTTTACTAAACTCTGTTTTTTGTGCCTAAATCCTAGAAAACAGATCAGGTTTCATTCTCCAGAGGTTCGATACAAACTCTTTAAATAAGCACACACAAACTCATCCATGAATGTCACCAATATTTGAAGAAAATGAACTAACAGGTCCTGCTACATGATCTGTAAAGGGACCACAAAACAACATGACCACATAATTAATCGTATTAATATTTACCCGGCATTGGGAATGCTTTGGCCATAAACTCTGTAACAGTATGAAGGCAAGGACTTAAATTCTCAATCGGTTCCCAAGTGCTGTAAAGGGAGTCGTAATTTTTCCAATGCACCAGAAACTCTTCTTTTCCAGATTTTGTTCGACGTCTTCCTATTACCTTGTCAACCTAAACAAGTAAGGCAAAGTGTACAAGAAATGAACACATCGTTCCCTTGTTTTATATGTACACTATTTCTTTAAGTAGCGGCATTTTAGCTATAACTGAATCAATCCGATGATATTCTTATATGTGATCCGGCAGGTTAAAACTTCAGTTCATAACCGGTAAAAGAAAATTGCACATGCTAAATTCATTCAGACCATGAGAAACAAAGAAAAACATTTCACGGTATGTTATTAATTTCGGCAACTACAACAGGGAACATCGTTGTTGACACAATTTCACACGACCACCTGTATAAACGAAGTCCAAATGTGAAATCAAGAGTGTTTTAGCGCCGAATCATCCACGTGGAAGTTTTTCCCTTTCAAGCGAAACCTCGTTTACAACAAATAAATGAACTTGGAAGAATACAAAATACAAGGAAACAGGCGGCTTACTTTCCAGCAAGGATCTTTTCATACAAATCTATAGATATCAATGCCTATGTAACAAACGTCATTTTAAGATGGGTCGATATAGCTGACACGATAGATCGAAATTTTAAATGAGAACTTGCCACACTAACCTCGTAGGTGCCATCGGCCATGTTGCGCAGCCTCCGTTGAACTTGCGCGCCAAAAGTGGACGCACGCGCTTAAACTTTTGTTCGAAATAACGACCCAAGCGATTGGTTGCTTAATTTTGCAAGCGAAAGTTCCAAAAAATAATTCCTATTAAATTAATGCCCCCGATGATTTTCACTCTGCTAAAACATGCTTCACTTTTGTAAGCTAGGAGTATTTTGAAACAAAATGTTCTCGCTTTGGTTGCATTTCAGATTGGTCCAGATTGAACAACTTAACCAGTAAGCGAGATTGATGTAGTTATAAACCACGTGACATATTTGACTGCTCCCGCCATTTTCCTAGCAATTATCTTCGAAACGTTCTTTCTGTTCGGGAAAATGCCTCATCTAGATCACAGCATCAGGTTGGATTTTAAAGATGTTTTGATCCGACCTAAACGAAGCACTATCCGAAGTAGAGCAGATGTAAGTTGCATTGGAAAAGGAAATTTTTCTTGCCCTTTAAAATTGGTGTGCCTTCTATCTACTCTGCGGGCTATGGAACCTTGCGTGAGAGTATTTGTGACAAAATGTGTGGTCGATCTGTTGTCCCGTGGGTTGGCATGCTTTTAAAATGTGCAACTTATCGAAAATAGTAGAGGGGTGACCAAAGACAAAGCCGGGGCAAATTTTTCTCACCTCTTTGCACGCGTACGGTTGGGTCTCGAGCCAGTGAGGACTGAACTGATGATGCATCTCGCAAATTTCGATCACATTTTCTTCGGTCAGTCTTGCAATTTTGCACGCAAGTTTCCTTAATTTCCCATAGAGGGTGGATGATGGTATCCAAATGATAAATTGTTATTTAGTGGATAAGTGTTGACAAGGTGCGAGATTTATCTTGTGGATAGCATTATCCACCTTCTGGAGCCAGACCCTGATTTCCATAGCCAACTCGATAGGAGATACTTATTAGGCAAATAAGGAAATCTTTCCATGGGGATGCAACATACAAAATGCAAGAGACATATTTGAAAATGGGAGATGTGACAGAAACAAGAAAAAATTATGCACTTATCAGAGGCCATCCAGGTGGTGGTGGGGGGGGGGGGGGGGGGGGGGGGGGTAACCCCGGTAACATATGCGGGCATGGCGCGGGATTTGTCAGCTTTGTTTGCTAATTTTAAGCCTGGGATTGGGGAATTGGATTGCTTTTGCACTTTCACAGCAGGATCCCTTTGGAAGACCTGTGGGATTTGTAGCTCTACCACCATTTCTGAAAAGTTTATAGGCCATTGTATGTGCATTTGAGAAAAGAGACCTTGTTCTTTAATTACTGCCATGTACCTGATTAAATCCCAGGTACTTCTGTAGTATTTTTGAAAAGGTGGCTCTCTGCTGTTTCGAAATATGCTTGAATACTTTTTCTTTTTTCGATTTATGGATTGCATGTGTGTCAAACTGTAAATTCTGTGTTGTAAACAAACACAGGAGCAGGAGAACAGAGCTTTCATTATTGTCTTTCCATTGGGTTGCTTACAAACAAATACGTGTATTAATTGCCAAACTTTACTTTTTTCCGACTGCATTTCGGCAAATTGTATAAAGCATTTCAAAAAATATTCAAGGCATCCTGGTTCTTCATTATCAGGAAACAAGAATAATTATTCTTTCCTTCCCCGTTCCATCACTTACATGGTAAGTTGAACCTCGTCATGCGTAGAAAACAAGTGGAGTAGCTTTCTTTGGTTATTTTTAATCAACTCATATGTATAATAATACCAAATAGAAAATTAATCTTGGCAAATAAGATTCTTTTGAAGTATTGCTCCGTTTGACTTAGCAGAGCACACTTTTTTGTCGCTAGGGGAGGGGTATTAGTAGCTTTTTTGCTAAACAATCTTGGTTTAAGGTAGGGGGGATTTGTAAATGCTGTTGTGCAAATGCCCAGGGGTTCCCCAGGGTCACCCCCCCTTAGGATGGCTGCTGATAAGTGCATTACATCTTGTAGTCTTGCAGGCTCTCATGGCAAGAAAGATCCCAACAGAGGATTGAATCTTGCATCTTTTAACCCAATATATGGCATTTATTTGCGATCTCCAATGTTTATATGCCAACTCCTGTAGTTTTATTTTGAACTTACCCGGCATTTTTAAATTTATTTTATAATTATTTTACATCCTGGATCTAAGTTGTTCCCTCTGGAATTTCCCATTGATGTTTACCTGAGACAGAACACACATGAGGCCAAATCATGAAGCTTTGAACTTGAAGGCAAAAAATTACTTTCCTGTCTTCTTTTGGGAAGAGAGAGAGTAGAAGTTGAAGTTTGATATAGTACAGATTTGCTATATTGAATTTGCCTTTGACAGAACAAGGCTTTACAAAAAACTTTTGTGTTCTCATCAAAAATTTTGAAATAAGTACCAACAGCATTTTTCTACCATCCCACATTGATGCTCTGAAAAACCAGCAACAAAGGGAGTTATCTCATCAGTATTGCTATCCTTCCATTAATTAAAGGACACTAGTTTCTGTGATATCTCTTGGGCTACATTGGTGGCAAGTGAAATGCCTAGTTGATAATTAAATGAAGGTTACTGAAGGTAGAAAAACTTTGGTAAAAAATTTCTGAAAAATATTTTGGTTATTTTAATGATCATTTATAATTGTACTTAACATGAAGGTCTGTCAAGCACTAACTCTTGCTATTTTGAGTGATGTCAATTTGTTTGTTGCAATGACAGGTTGTGTTGGCAAGACACTTTCACTTCAAGTATGCAAAGAAGGGACTTCCTGAGGATGTTGTACCTATCATTAGTGCAAACATGGACACCATTGGTACATTTGATATGGCTGTAGCATTAGCAGAGGTAGGTATGTTTAGGATAAGGTTTTAATTCCAAACTCCATTTTGGAAAGGAAAGAGGGAGTTCTGATCAGAAACTTGATCAAATTTATTTCCTTTGTCTAAAAGCATTCTGGATTAAAACATTTCTCAAAATAATTAGATAAATTGATGAAACAATGGACTATCTACCAAAAAAGGGAAATCAAATTTCAAGAAAAGTGAAAACTGCCACTGATGATGAATACCAAAATTAAATCGACCAATCTCATGGTGACTGTGATAAAAATTCAAGCTGACATTACTGAACAGAAGTCATGAAGAAGTAGAGTAATTGGCCTTCATTTGCTTAATAAATAAATGTTATCTAGTGATCTATCTCTATTCCCTTGTGAGTGTGAACAGTTTCATGTAGAAGGCTGGATATAAAGTGGAATATGAGTGGAAAACCCTTGAATTGGCATCCCCCTTCTCAAATAAGTGCCCTAACCTCGTTTTTGCACTTAGAGGATCTATCCAGCCAAATAAATGTATGATAAGATTTGCGCAGTAGTACTATTCACTCCGATGAAGGGCTAACGCTCGAAACGTCAGCTTTTGTAATCGTTACTTCGCCAACCTGTGCTATGATGACACTTACGTTAGACCTATTGATATGGATATCCCGGACAGTGTAAAGCCCCCGAAAATATCTAAGCGGTGTGTTTGGAATACCTTAGTTTATGTAAAGAAAACGGCAACGGGACCAGACGACCTCCCGTACTGGATCTGGAAAGACTGTGCTGAGCTACTCACACCAATCGTCACTCACATTTGGAATCTGTTGCTGTCTACTCATACATGGCCAGACTCCTGGAAAAGGGCAAATGTTAATCCTCTCCTCAAAGGGAACATGCCTATAGAGGACTCAGACTACTGTGGTATTAAAGTTACTTCTGTTATTGCCCGGTTGTTTGAGAAGGTTGTGTATCGTACACAAGCACAGTCAGTCATTGAGAACAACCTTAGCCACACCCAATTTGCATATAGACAGGCGGGTAGTTGCACAAATACCTTGCTCGCTATCCAGCACCAGATATACAAGTATTTAGATAGTAGTGACTGTAGCGCAGTGCGAATTTTTACCATGGACTTCAGTAAGGCTTTCAATTTTGTGAACCATGCTATTTTGTCTGCCAAACTGAAACAGCTACCTCTAAATCCGTACATTATCAATTGGTATCATAGTTTCCTCTATGCAAGACAACAACGTGTTGTTAGTTATAATTTTTTAGGACAGTGGAAATCTGTCAACAGAGGAACCACACAAGGTAGTGTAAGCGGACGGTATCTTTTTAATATATTTTTGAACAATTTGGAAATTTTTTTTAATGGTTGCCCTGTGCTTTTTAAATATGCCGATGATTCCACTATTCTTTCGCCTATCACTAGGAATAGTGACCTGTCTGCCGACTTAGTAGGACAGTTCTTAACATGGTGTAAAGACAATAGAATGGTCTGCAACCCTTGCAAATGTAAAGAGCTGGTTGTTAGAAAGAAAAATCATAATGTACTCTACTCTCCAATTAATAATATTCCCCAATGTAATAGCTTCGTTTTACTAGGAGTAACTTTACAGAGTGACTGAAAATTTGATGAGCATGTAAGAACTAAGCTTGTCAAAGCAAACAAGTGTTTACACATCCTACGAACATTGAGGAAGGAACATTACTCTCAGGCAGAGATTGATCATCTTTTTATATCCATTGTTTTGGCTAATTTTAGCTATGCACTTTCAGTCTATGGGGCATCTGAGTCCGATCTTACGGTTGTACAAAATTTTTTAGACCGATGTCATAAACGCGGTTTTATCTCATTTCCAGTTTTTATCAAGAACCTTTTAAACAAACAAGACCGAAACATTTTGAAGAAACTAAAATCAACAGATTGCCACCCCCTGAAAGACATCATTCCTGTCCAAAAGACATATGTACACAATCTTAGGAAAAAAGGCTGCGCACGCCCAAAAATTAATACACAGCACTTCATGAACACCTTTGTAAATAGGTTGATATTTAAGCTCCATTTATTGTAATGATATACTTTTTAATTCATAGATTTCTGTTGTAGTTTTTCCAAATTCATTGTAACATAAGATATGTAGTTTTATCTTATGATGGAATAAAGACATTATTATTATTATTATTATTATCATTATTATTATTATTATTCTTATTATTATCACGGTGGCCAATTTACCATTTCAACTTTGTTGATATATCCAAATTATTTCGTTACTCCCACCGACGCAGCCCCAAACAGTTTCTTTCAGTACTATTCTGTGTCAGGGGTTTTATTAAGCTTTTGGAAATCAGAAAATATGACTAAATTTTGATTATGGGCTATTTAATTTCTACCTGGAGATTCTTCTCTTGTTATTTGATGCTATTCTCCTTCTACAAAATTCCTTTATGAAAACCTTGCTTTTGATAGTTAGTGAACACATTAGGTTTGGAAAAGTATGAATACCAAGTATGATACTGGAAAAACTCAGCTTCATTATGGTTTACTAACTGATGGTGACTAACTATTAAGTAAAATTAGTAACAATAATATGTGGTAAGATTGGAACCAATCAAATAATTGCCCCCTCTATTAACTACTCCACTTAATTTTATGTTACAAAGAGCACTTTAGGTGGTTACTGGAGGTTTCGTGGTAGTTCATCCTTTGCTGTTGGTTCTTGGGTTCACCATGTCATTGATAACCTATGAACTTAAGTTTTACCCCACTTTAAAGACAATTACTCTGATTCTTTGTTAAATTGAGGAACACTTTGCATTTGATTTGCAGCACAAACTTTTGACAGCAATTCACAAGCATTACTCCGTAGAAGAATGGAAGCAATTTGCTACAGACCATCCAAAAGTGTTACCTGTAAGTGCTTTGTTCTTTTCACCAAATAAAAGACAGCAAATTATATCACTTTAAATATGATTTCACAATCCTCAAATTTCTGTCAAAGTGAAAAGCAGAAGTGAGCCATGGAAGACACTTCTTTGGAAACCCAGGTACATTTCCTGGGAATTTTAAGTAGGGATTTAGTCACAGTCTGCAAGGTTCATACGAAACCTGGAAAGTGGTGTTATCATTATTCAGGCATGGAAAGTCATGGAATTTTAGTTTGGTTTTATGGAACATCTGAAGTATAGAAAAATCAGGGGAAAAGAATTTTCTGAGATTAGCAAAGTATGAGATACCTTAATTAAGTTAGTTAAGTTATTGTTTTCTTTGTTATTGTAATCATAGATCAAGGCAAACTTAAATGAGTTGGTAAAGGTCATGGCAAGCCATGGTAGTTTCTTATTTGTTCAAAAGATTATTAACTTTTAATACCAAGCCATAAAATTCAGATGGAAGTAACATAAGAAGATTACTCTCTGGCAAATAAACCAACCCTTAACCCAATCTCATTTTAGAATCCAATTCAGGATTGAAAACAAGGCCTTAAATTGCCACCAGTTGGTTGCCAATTTGACTGAAAAATTGACTACCATTTTGATTAAAATTACAGCAAACATTATGCATATGTCAACATTCAGAAAATATCTTAATATCACAGCAAATATAATGAAACTTTTTACTCTACCTGTAAATGATTATAACAAAATGATTTAGTGTAAGTTGTATTTACTACTTGATCTTCAATAATCACATTTAAAACTATTTACTCGTTTATTTTCAGTATACAATTGCAAGTTGTGGAATGTCTGATGAAGATTTATCAAAGGTAAAGCAGGTTCTGGAAGCTGTTCCAGATGTACCAGCAATCTGTCTTGATGTTGCCAATGGCTATTCTGAACATTTTGTGGAATTTGTTAAAACTGTGAGAAGCCACTTTCCGGACCACATCATTATGGTAAGTAATGTCAATAATAATTTTTATTATGTTTCATATTGAGTAGTAGAACCCTGTTAGCTGTGAAATGTTGTGTGACAAATGTACCCCCCTCCTGAATAGCTTTTGTTCTGTAATCATATGCTTTTGAACTTGATAGATGTTTGGACTCTTTTTGTTCAAGCGTTCTGTTGTTTTTTTTCTGCTGAATAACATACTATTACAGTACCTCAGACTGTTAGAAAGTGAAATAAAGTGTGAAATAGCTATTAAGCAAGTTGCCTCAATGTGAAACAGAGGCTTTGAGCATCTCAGAAATGGCCTTTCTGCGCTAGAAAAACCTTTGATTGCAATATCTTCTCAACCATCCAGCAATTTTGTAGGGGAAAATAATAACTTGAATCCCTTGGTAACATTTTACTCTACCATTAGGCAGGGAATGTGGTGACTGGAGAAATGGTGGAACAGTTAATTCTCAATGGTGCTGACATTGTCAAGGTTGGCATTGGACCTGGTTAGTACTAAGTAACAAGACACTTTTGCAGTTGTGACATAAAAAAGCTAGAAATCAGTTTTGTAATTTGAGACTCTGTGACTGGATTCCACAGTTGGATTTCCCAACAGCAGAGGTACAGAAAATATGTTGATGAGTTATGTCATGTATTAGCCTTGTGTTTGAATTTATGATCACTGAAATAGGGGGGGGAAAAAAGCTTACGGCCTTACTAGTGTTCCCAGAAACTTTGAACTGTTGCTTTGTGGATTCTTTTAGTCTTGAGGTAACTCAAACTTAATGTAACTGTTTTGTCACAGGCTCTGTTTGCACTACACGGCGACAGACTGGTGTAGGTTACCCTCAGCTGAGTGCAGTGTTAGAATGTGCTGATGCTGCACATGGCCTTAAAGGACACATCATATCTGTATGTTCACATTATGATGCAGTGTTTATTGCAATTAATATTCCTGCCAAACTTTTTTTGTTGAAGGCATCAGACCTTGATCTTTAGACTACCAGAATTTTTTCTGTGGAAGGGATTGTATCCAAAGTGTTTATACAACTGCCTATCCTGTGTTCTAAAAGTAGAGTTTTTGAGAAAACCTGAATCTCATAAATGTTTCTCTTTTCTGGTATCTGTTTAAGTGTTCAGAGCCAGTAAGTCTGTTTAAGACCATGTTGAAATAATACTCTGGAAGGCAAGCCAATAGGCAAAAACTTGGTTATGATTGCTATATGACTCTGAAATTCCATGAACATATACGGTTGCAGAATAGTTGGAGAATAGTTTTAGTGAGGGGAGAATATACTCTGAGTCTGAATGAAACTTAGCTTATGCAATCAACATTTAGGTGGTCTGGAGAATTCTCTGGTCATGCCTTGTCCATATGAATATCCTGTGGATTTTATTCAATTGTTCAAAATTTGTTTTTCTTTTTTGCAGGATGGGGGCTGTACATGTCCTGGAGATGTCTCTAAGGCGTTTGGTAAAATTAATGGCTTTTTAACATTATTTTGGCAAACTTTATGTTTGGCATTCTCTGAGGTCCCCACCCCTTCCCAAACAAGAAAATTTTTGACACATTTTGGTGTAAATTCTGATATTCATGCACTCATCTCATGGAGCATGCATTTTTTTAACATTGTTTCATGCGTGACCTCAGGTGCTGGTGCTGATTTTGTCATGATGGGAGGCATGTTTGCTGGCCATGATCAGTCTGGTAAGTAAAGCAGGACACCTAATGCAGAATTGGACAGAATCTTTAATTCTTATTTAAAGGAAGAGAAATTTGCTAACATTATTTCAAAATTTGGAAAAAGTAAGTGTTTCAAAGACAGTCTCTAGCAAATCACACATTTTAGAAACAGCAAGAAGTTTGAAGGTTTTTTAATCCCAGGAGATCTTTGTTAGATAGCTTAAATTTTGCAGATTGACTTACTGAAATATAACTGTTTATTCTTTAGTTGCATTGAGCCTTAGTGTGGCATTATCTAAAGTCACTATTGGTAATTCTTGACATTTTTTTGACAGAACCTACATAAGGATGACTCATCTCTATGGTTGGATAAAAACATAACAACTACTGATTAACTTCTGAGAGGTTGATATTTTCTCTCATTTGCCAAAATTTCTTATTCATCAGGTGGAGAATTGATTGAAAGGGATGGAAAGCAGTACAAAATATTTTATGGAATGAGCTCAACAACCGCAATGAAAAAACACGCGGGAGGGGTGGCTAACTACCGGTGAGCTTGTTTTGTCAAAGCACGTCACATACACTTGCTACCCTTTTGCTTGAAAATGTTCGTCTTTGAGAAAAATTGACCATGGTTAAATATTTGTTGCCGTCCCAAAAAAAAACTTAGGTGCAAATTTTTTAGTTTGTTTTATAGGTACTATCCTTTGTTCCACATAATGATCAGAATTTCCACAAAAAAGAAGAACTCAAATCAACCTTGCCTAATGTTAAATCTCTATAACAGTAATACCATCTGCAATGTATGGAGTTGTATCAAGAAATTGTTCAGCAGTTCATCATGTTATAGTGTCATCAAATGCAGCATAAATTAAACATCCAGACGTTTATATATCTAGAAAAGAAACCTGCCAAGCCATTTTGTCTATCACTTATCCCATCTAATAATAATCCAAAAGAGTTTGTGACTTGTCAAAGAATGTCTGTGCTGAAGCCTTGTGAAGTAGTAAGACTGTGGTGTGACATGTTTAATGATAAATGGATTTGTTAATGATGTATTCTTATTATTAAGTTTTTGACTGAAAATTTCTGTTTTCTGGGGCAGAAATGTCGTTGTTTAGGCTCAAAGTCATCAGTTGACATAACAGTTGATGTAAAAACTGTTGTTGCTCTTTGTCAGCAATCCATTATGTCCCCCAGTACTAGAGAGAACTCTGTTGTGGCAAATTCTCACTTAAATTTAGTGATAATAGTAATTATAACATAACCAAAGTAAAGCACGTGCTCTGATTGGTCAATTTAGCGTCCCCCATTTGCTTATAGGTGTACGCTGCTGACGTGAGCAAATGCAAAGACTATTTTTCCGCGCACGCTTGTTTTTTCTGGTCACGTAAGATTTGTGAAATAAAATGGAACTCTTTAGCTACAATGTGTCAATGTTATGTTATAAAACAAATGGTAAACACCACAGCGTACACTATTGAGTTATGGATGCACTTGGGATGTTTGCTAAGCACTCAAGAAGCTAGAGTCGCTCTTGGCTATCGCCTCAAGCGACTCTTATGCTTCTTTTGTGCTGAGCAACCTTCCCTGTCCATCCATAACTCAATAGTGTACGCTGTGGTGTTTACCATTTGTTAATAGTAGGAAATATTTAAGGAAGATGCTTTGAAGCATTTGTCATGAGAGTAGGACACAAAAAATTTGAAAAAGCCATGAGGATATGAACCTTGTTCTGACCATCAGATTTTTTTTTGTTGGCCACGACCATCTGAGCTATTTTGGTTAGCTAGGCCTTTCACTAGGTTCCTAGATGGCAAGGGTTCTTTGAAATGCTTTTATCAGTAATGTAGCACATGTTGAGTGTATGGATAGACCAGCAAGGCTGGTCAATTTTTAGTGTAGTCATTGAATAAAGAAAACTGTCAAACATCTGCCACTTCTGTTGAACAAAGCATGGAGTTTTGAGGTTAAACCTCAAAACCTCTGATACTCCACTGATTGTATCATAGAGAACATGTTTGTTAGTTTTGCCCTTTACTAGGCGCTTGTGTAAAGGAAATTTTTCCAGCCATTTGTTCAGATTCAGAGTGAGTGGTTGGTTTTACCTAGATGGGTTTGCTTATCTTACCTTGCAGATCCTCAGAAGGAAAGACAGTAGAGGTTCCTTACCGTGGCAATGTTCATGACACGGTCAAAGACATTCTCGGTGGTGTGAGGTCAACGTGCACATATGTTGGAGCCGAGAAGCTGAAAGAGCTTCCAAGAAGGACCACATTTATACGTGTTACTATGCAACTGAATAATGTCTTCTCTTAGTGATTAAGAGAAACCTCAAGAAGGGAATTATATTTATCCACAGAAATTAATCTGCTGAGCATTTTACCTTCAATTGAGTTTTTTCTTCCATATTCCTAGACTGTAAATGATTTTCTGTGTGAGAAAATTTATGATAATTTTTCATTAAAATGGTAATTTTGAGCTAGATGCTAGGTGTAAGTTACTGATATTGATAATATATTTTTTAACTTTTCTTCTCTTTGCACCATTTGCATATAATTATGTGGGAAAGTTAGAGATTAGACAGTGATTTGTGGTGAAAATAATTTTACTTGATACCGTGCTTGATATGGAGATGCTGTACTATGTATTAATAATTTATTTATGAGTGAAATCAGGCTTCAAAGACAAGTCAAATGTAATAATAGATTGGAAGGAATATACTTTAGGACGTTTAGACAACAGTGTCAAAAAATGTAAACCTTTTAACCTCTAAGGGTGATTAATATCCAATTTCTCTGTATAGTATTACTGCTAAATCAAACACTAGGGTTTTGAGAATAAAGGAAATGAACAGGAGAGACAACATGCATACTGACTTGTGGATGTTAGGGGTTATTGCAGCTTATAGGGGTCTTAGGTGTAACTCCTAACCCTCTAAAGCAAATGTTTTATTCTGTTGATTGTACTTTTGGTTAGCCACCCTGAAATGTGTTGCCTCTGGTCAGATAGGCTGTTTACATTACACATGTATGGCACATAAGTAGAGGAAATGGTGTATCAAAAAACCATTCATGTGGCCTAAGATGTGCTCAAGCCATTGCAATTTCTTATGCCAAAACCTTTTTTGACAAGGTTTGCACCCATCCTGTACTTGTGAATCAATGGGTTGGTGATAGAATGAATTTCGTGAGGAATGGCCGAGGAATAAATTGTTAATTATTGAGATATGGGCCTGTTATCAAGTTTGTATGACAAAAATGAAACTAAGTTATGTAGAAATGTTGTAGGTAATACACTCAAATGTCAAGTACTTAGTTATTGGAATATTTTTGTGATGATTTGTTATGACGGTGGAGTTATTTCTATACCAGATAAAGGTCTCCCTAAAGAAACAATTATAATAATCAACTTGACATGAACACAATGTACTAAAGAGATAGTGCCAATGTATAGTGATTTGAAAACAAAACAGCGGTCAGATGCAATGGGCAAACGTTGAAAACCATGAAGAGGCAGTTCAATAGTGCCTTCAAGCTTTCAGAGCAAGTTTTCTTCACAGGAATTATAGACGAACCTCAAGTTTGTACATCCTAGTATGTGGCATTCTGTTAACAGTGCAAAAAAAATTTGGCAAACTTCAAGCCAAATACTTAATGATTAGAATACCTGTGAGTAAATAAACTTATCCTTAGATTCTTGGGTTTTCCTTCGCCACACTTTTTCTTTCTTATGCACATTTTAATGAGTGCTTCAACATTTTTGCAAATTTGTGTAGCTTTTTTTTTTTATCGCACCACTTTTAGCATGAAAAATTGCTGCACAGCTTGCCAAAATTGACCCTCTTGGGCATGCTCTCTGATTGGTCCGTTCCCTAGTGCTCACATATCTGATTTACTGCAATCCTCACATTGCGTTTAGCTCTGCTGACCCCTTTAGAAAAACCCAAATTTGAACTGGTTGAGTTTGTCAGCCTCAGTTCAGGGAATGCCTACAAGATCCAGCTTCCTCCTGAGGTTTTCCCTCTGGACAGGACATCTTGGCTCCCAAATTGTACTCCTTATCACCAGATTCAATGCAACTGTTATGTCTACAAATTTTCTTTTTGTCCAAATTCTATTGTAGTATCATGGAACAAACTATCCCTATGTACTTTACCATTGCAGAGCATCTCTGTTCTTAGATCAGAAATTTTGCCCACCCACTATTAGATATTTGGCATAATTTTACTTAAAGTATGTACTTTTTATTTCCTTGATTATATAGCTATATATTTACTAATTCATCATTCACTTATTTCTTCACTTTCTCTTAATAATTTACTATTTAAGGTTTTGCTAATTAGATGGTTAGTTTAATTACGTACATGTAACTCAGTTTTTAGTGTAGATTTAAAATTAATTTATCAATTTAGTCCTATTACTAATTAGGTTAGATTGTTCTTAAATTCAATTGTAATTTATTATTGCAAATATAAATTTTAGTTTGAACATATGCCTCCTAGTATACTTCTTACTGTTTGGGAGCACCTCTACTAAAGATTAAAGATGACTCTGCATTCCTCCTTCTCAAGGAGACCTCCAAAACGAGTGGGGTGGAATTGGCAGAAATCAAGCCTTTAGATGTTTCCCCTTCGGTTGTTCAACATTTGTAGTGTAGAAATAATTTTAGGGTAAGAAATTGCACCAGAAAAGTACTGGAGAAAATTCAGAGGTATGTTATCTAGACCTGATAAATTTCACAAGTGCAGTCAATTTGAACAACAATTTGTCACAACTTTTACTTGCACCACAAATCAATCATGGTATCTAAGTCCTAGTGCCCTAAAGATTTATTTTAAACATTCAAACACACAGTGAGAAAATACATCTGGAAATTATAGTGCAAGTTGCATTTGATTTGGCTTGTTTCATACATGTTGAGCAACCAACTAAGCTGCATCGCCATAACATTGAAAAATATAATGACCCTTGACACTAAATCAAAATTACAAACTATCAAGTCTTGGACAATGTTAACACTATTGTAAAAAATATGACTTGTATGTATTTAATATTAGCACTCAAAAAATGTTACATAAAAGAAGTTTTACTACATTTTGTGTAATAAGTTTAGGACAAAGCTAATACTTGTGTGCATTGGTCTCACTTTGAGGAAACAGACCTAAAATAGTGCTTGTGTCAACTGCTACTGTTGTGTTGTACTTGTTTTTCCACAAGAAAGAAATAAATTCTGTTTGAGAGCAGAAGTTAACATAATTTTTTGCTCTTAAAAATTTCAACACATTACTGCAAAAACTTGATTACAAGAAATAAGTTAATCACAACATATTTTCATTCTGGCAAATGCATTTACAAAACCCAATGTTACAAAATCTTATCAAACGATTACCATTGGTAAATTAATTACTTAGTAATCAATTACTGTTTTAAAACCGTTTCATAAACAGTTATCTTAAAATAAATAAATTAACAGTGAAAATTTCAATGTGTGATTAATGCATGTAGTCTGGTGTTTCTCTGGTTTGGCTGTTCCTATCTCTGGTCTGGAAAACTTGTGGCACTCGCAAACAATCGGATTCAAAAAGCAATCTCAGTCATGATTTGTAGCTTGCATTTCCCATAACTTTTTTGTTTTTTATCAAAGAAGTGCTCCAGCGGAGCCAAAGAGCCACAGGCCACCAACTTGAGTCCTCGGGTGACCTTCCTAACTTTGCCTGTATGACAGCATTTGAAAGCAAGACACTCAAGTTGCAAACAGATGAGCCTTCAGACACCCAATGATCTTTTTAAAAGCACAGCTTTGATAGATCTATTAACATTGATTTGAGCTTGAATTGGTCCCTTGCTAGAGATCACAGTGCTTGCATCCCACCATACATCAGTGTTATTAAAAATTCAACTAACTTTGCTTCATATTGGTAAGATGAAACTCTTTCAAATTGTGCTTTGGATAGATATAACTCAGAATTCCCAATAATTCCATCAAACCTAAACATTGTACCTGGTATATCTCAAGGGAGGAGGGAGGGATAGGTGTTGAACAAAAAAAGTAAAAAAAAATGGAAAAGTGGAATTTCCAGATGGGATCGAGGGGACACAATAACTTCTTGACCAGCACAATCAAGTTCTCAATAATTTAGTCTCCATAACTTGATGTAGGTAGTTCAGCCAGGCTACTATCCCCTTTTAGTATAATGTTTCAAACTTAAATTATTTAGTAATAGTCACTAGTTCATTACAAATAGTCACATCACCGATTGTTACTAGCTAAACCAGCCATAGTAGCTTCGTAGGGTTCCTTGCTTGAAGAAGTTATAAATATTGCACCAGTCCGAGACAGTTTCTGCTACTTTGTAATGAAAATTTAACAATTGAGTGTTGACAAACACTTCTTTTGGAATAGCCCAACATCTTCACCTTGAGGTCTAACTTTTGTCTACAAAATAGTATCTAGCATAACAGTAAAATAACATTACCCAACTAAAAAAAATTCTCTCTTTTTTTTAAATACAAATGACCACAGCAAGATTGGAGTAAAGTTTTAAACTATGTTGTGTTTTGTTTTTCCAATATGACGCTTTATAAGTAACTATGATTGTGTTTATCCTATTGTCTTTTTGAACTGCATCAATTTTGCCAAAAAGCTATTTCAAACTTTAACAGGGAATTGGTGTTTACAGCAACAATGAACGCTATGTTTAAGAGATTTGATTTGGGACACCTGTTTGTTGAGAAAACACAAATGTTACTATCCTTGCTCTTAATTGGTACATGACTAATGACAACTTCAGATGTTTGCCTAACCTACAAATAAATAAAAGTTAAAAGACATTTTTCTCATATATATAGATATAATATACATTTATATAACAATATCTCTTTTTCAGTTCCCTTGATTTTCTCTTATCGATAAAAACACTCACAAATTAAAAGTCTATTTTACTTCTGTTTCTCCTTTTGCCCTCTTGGCATCAGGTTGTGACAATTCAGTTTGTGAGTCAGTCCTTCCCTTATGTGAATATTCTTCTGGTTTGCTGTCACCTCCCTTTTGTAACATTTCCATTGGTGTGGAGCCATAGAGCATTCCAGGTTGAACAAATGGTGCCGGTGGTCTCCCTGGCACAAAACCAACTGCGGCAACAAGCAGCCCATTTCCCACAGAACCCTGCGGCATAACAGTTCCTTGCACAAATGTTTGTCCTGGAGGCATGGCTGTCATGAATGTTCCTGTAAGTGGCTGATAAAAAGGTGCTCCAGACAAAGGAAAACCTCCAGGCACTGCTGTAGTGGAATGTGGAGGATCTGATGGTTTTCCATCAGGTGTGAACCCCTGTACTGGCTGTGGAACAGATGACCTGTCAGTTCCACTCTGCCCAGCAACTTTCCCCTGGCCAATATTTTGGGTTGGGGGAAAACTTCCTGGGTACACTGCAGGAATGCCAGGTGGCATTGAAGAAGTAACAACAACACCAGGTATATTTCCTGGTAAGGTAACAATTCCAGGCAATGTCTGGGCATATGACGCTGACACTGAAGTCACGGTTTGTCCTGCATTGCTACTCACAGATGGAGACTTCACTGCACTTGACAAGACTCCTGAAGCAGAATATGTCAGAGTAGAACCAGCTCCACTCACTTGCACAGCTGGTGAACTTGTCAATCCCAGCCCACTGGGGATACTGGGGGCATTGGATGCAGAGAGAAAAATACACACATCACCAACTTTCAACTGCTGGCAGTTAAGGTTGTACTTGGTTGAGGACTGTTCTGGACTGCTTGATGTCCATCCTTGACCATATACAAAAAAGGGATGCTCTATAGGACAGTTTAGAGTCACCTTTAAAAAAACCCATCAAGTAACTGATCAGTTTTACAGTCGTGTAGATCAGGTTTTCTGTAGGAGTATGAATCAGATTATTGTACAGAATTGTCTAGGAAGAGTACATTTGGTGTGGCTGCCATGATCAAATGATAATAGGTAAAAAGTGGTGTGTTGAAGCCACCATGTGTTTATGTACAACAGACTGAGGTAATCTGTACACACTCTCTTCTTGTAACAGTTATCCCATTCACATTCCCTAAATATCTTACTGCTATTTTTCAGTTTTCAAAATGGACGATGGTCTAGGTGAACATATAAGGTCTGTGAACAGACTAAGATTCTAGTTTTGCTGGAGGTGTTCAGAAAAAACTCTCTGCACGCATCTTTAAAAGGGTGCAAGTGGAAAATTTTGAACCTTTTGTGATGCAAACTATTTTTTAATAAACACTGAAACCCATCTAAAACTAGATTGAAGATTCTAGAGCAGTTTTGGACAATTATTTTTATCTTGATTATATTATAATTTTATCTGCTTACCTGTATTTTAGAGCTGTTGATGGTGAAAGTAATATGAGTGCTTCCAAGTTCTGTTCCATCTTCAATTTTTACAACAGTGCTTGTCTCTAGCTTAAGTTCAGGACTTTGTCTGATGCTGTGAATGAAATCTTCAGTGGAAAGGTCTTCAACTCTCTTTACATCACCAGTAGTAAGCTGAATGTTGGACCCTTTAATAAATGGTGGAGGCACTTGGGGAGGAACAGGGGGAAATCCCTGATATTGTCCTGGCACCTGCATCAAAGTTCCTGAGGGGTATGTCCCAATGATAGGGGGAGGTATTCCCTGACCAGGAAGGACAAATCTGGTTTGGTTTCCAACGATGTGTGGTTGAATGGGTTGTGCAGATAGCTGGGTGGTGTTTGATGGAGTCTGATGCATAGCAGATTTATTAGCAGCTAATTCTGCCAACTGAGAAAGGTTGCTAGCTGCTAGGAATCCAGGAGAGCAATGTAAACCATTTGATGCTGGAACTGGCAACTTGTCAGTAAGATGTGGCTGGGGCACAAAAGGCAGCGTTGGAGCAGTAACTCTCCCCTCTGTATCACAGGCATCTTTGCCGAGACCACTATCAGAAGTTGACGCATCTAATCCAGAAGAAAAAGTAGGTAAAAACATATTTAATGCACACTTGTGTAGCAAGGATAAAAAATTACCTGTGACTATATGTGTTTGAACACAGCTTTGAGCCTCCCAAGGGTAGGTAACAAGTAATTTCCTTTCCTTTGATGGTGGGCCAATAATTGGCTAAATAACCCAGTCACTGACTGATGCTTGCCTGATGGTCATTTAAGATCTCCACCTCCCATTAGTCTGCCATCATCTTGGCCAAAACTTTTGCAAAGTACAGATTGAGTGTCCCTCAAACATAAATAGAAAATCACCCAACAGTACATGCTTTAAATTGCTTTGGATTGTTGCGCTCTTTGTGACAAAAACATGGTCCACTAGACTAAAGAATAAGAAATAAGTTAAAGGAACTAGTCTAGAGCAGAATATATATGACTTATGGATGCAAAAATAATTATCCAAAATCCAATTGACCACCAGTCATACAAAAATTTAAATACTGTAACCTGATAGGGGTTTGATTGCTTGACTTAAGTAGGGAATTAAGTAGAGAAAGTTGTTAACTAGACAAATGGAAATCAGTTTTTGCTTCCTCTTTAACTCCAGAGAGAAAGCAGTGTTAATGACAAACCACTAAATTTTAAATTTAATTTGCATCTGCAGCAACACTGCACGAGATGAAGGCATGAGAAATTTGGAGCTAAGCCCAGTGTTCTCAATGAGATTAGGTGTCTTCCCGACCTGATGCAGGTAGCTGGCACAGTTGTGAATAAAAGGAAATTAAGAGTATGACAACTAAAACATAAAGGAAAACACTACAAATTCAGAAGTAGATAGGGATAAATCTCAGGGTATGTATGATGCACGATCCACACAGTAGAGAGCGCTATTTATGCAATAGGAAAAATCAGACCTGAAAAAAATCAGGCCTGTACGGGATATATGAATATATGAACTTCATATATTCATCGTATCTGATTTATCATTACAGGTTTACTACGAATCAACTCAACGGCCTGCTTCCAGTTGGCTTGTTAGCTCAATTGGTAGAGCGCTGCACTAGTATCGCAGAGGTCAGTGGTTTGAATCCCGTACAGGCCTGATTTTTTTCAGGTCAGATTTTCGCTATTGCATAAATAGCGCTCTATACTGCGAGGATCGTGCATCATACGTATCTGTAACCGCAGTTCAAAATATATGAACTTCATATATTCATCGTATCTGATTTATCATCACGGGTTTATTACGAATCAACTTAACGGCCTGCTCCCAGTTGGCTTGTTAGCTCAATTGGTAGAGCGCTACACTAGTATCACAGAGGTCAGTGGTTTGAATCCCGTACAGGCCTGATTTTTTTTCAGGTCTGATTTTTACTATCGCATAAATAGCGCTCTCTACTGCGAGGATTGTGCATCATACGTATCTATAACCGCAGTTCAAAATATATGAACTTCATATATTCATCGTATCAAATCTCAGGGTGTTGCCATCTACTGAGAACCTAGTAAGACCCTCAAGGATTAATGCCACCCTATGTGCCATGATTCTCCAGGCAAGCTTCAAAAACATGTACCTGATCCAACTTCATTGCCAACTTTTGCTGGTAATTGGATGGCTACTGACACACTCCCACCCAGGGAGATTGCTTGAGAATCTGTTTGACTATCATCTGATGGCCCTGAAGACACCAATGATTCAGAACATTGCAGAACATTTTCTGTAACAAATTTGAGTAAAAGTCAATTACATGCCATACTTTTTCATGGTCTTCAATGTTAGATATAAATTAATAACCTGTCATTTGGGCTCATTATGTGATGCATTTATGTAAAGGATGTAATTGGCAGGTTACAGGTATAAACATACATTCTATAAAAAAAAAAAGTAGCTTCCCTTGCCAATAAATTAGAGCTAGACCAACTTCAAGTATGAACACCAGAGTTTTTCTAAACATATTGTATGAAACTAACAGCAATTTGCTATTTACTCCCTTCTCATCCATTGCATTAACATCTGGGGTACATATTTCAAAAGTTAAAAGTTACATATTAAGTAACTTATGGGACTGTTCTTTAAATAAAATGTTATTCATTCTACTAGACATGGCTTGACGCTAACGGTAGCCCACTACCCACAGACGAGTAGAAATTCAGTTTTGGTTAGTGGTTTTCAATTTCCATAAGCCAGTTTGGCTAGTAAACAAACTGAAATTGTCATAACATCTAAAAACATCTAAAAACATCTAAGATGCCACTAGCCACTTGGCTAGTAAGTTGAAAAGTTAGTGTCAAGCCCTGCTAGATCTGGTTTCTCCCTTAGGTAAACATTTTCTAATGTAGCAGCCATAAGCTTAGGATATGATATCATAGAGAAATCAACTGAATGCTACATTCTAGTCAGGCAGCACAGGGCGAAAACTGTAACCTGTGAGCCATGAAGTAAAAAGTAAATGTACATTAACTAATCCTATAAAGCTTCTCCATTGTGTCTATGGTCCTCCTTCTAACAGGAACTCAAACTGCCACCTTGAAAGTCCAGGCAATATTCAGCGTGCCCGAGAGCACTGCCCTCTGCATCTTATTATTATTATTATCATTATCATTATTATTATTATCATTATTATTATTATCATTATTATCATTATTATTATTATCATTATTATTATTATTATTATCACTATTATTATTATTATCATTATTATTTAGACAGGTAAAAACGAGCAATATAATATCCAGACGTTTCGGCGACTTCACGACGCCATTATCAAGGGTACAAATGAAAATAAAATGAACACTTGAACTCGCATTTGTTAATTTTATTTTCATTTGTATCCTTGATAATGGCGTCATGAAGTCGCTGAAACATCGGGATATTATATCGCTCGTTTTTACCGGTCTATGTATTACTAAATCTCTGTTAATATCATTATTATTAATATTATTATTAATATTATTAATATTATTATTAATATTATTATTATTATTATTATTATTATTATTATTATTATATTATCCAGATTTCTATACCTGTCACACATCAATCAAAAAAGAGCTGCTGCAGATCTTGAGCTTACAGATGACCGAGCCATCTTCCGTAGAACCTACATGTATCTTTATCAACACCTCTGCTCAGGGAACACCAACCTTTTCCTCAAATACCCCTCTGTGGGGGGGGGGGGAGTTCACCTCTTTTCAAGGCACACCTCCTTTAGTCCCAAGGGTTTTCCCTTAAAGGAAGTCCACTATACAGGGTGAAGGTTTGGTAAGGATCCTATCTACTTGTAAGTTCAACAATAACAAATACTGATAAGTTATACAGATTACATCATTTTTTCATGATAGTTCTGCCAAGTCCTAATCACTTGACAGCCAGACAGTTACTGCAATGTGACAATCCAGTAGCCAAACAAACAGAGGTGAAAAAAAAACCCTTGATGTTTTAAGATTGTGTACATGGATGTATTGTGTGACCCAAGTATAATTGACAGACCAAGAACCTCATAAGTCAAAAGGTATGTTTGCTGTTCAACTAACAAGGAAAAACCAAACCCAGTGCATAACTAAAAATCTTCATAATACCGTGACGACTGTTAAGTATTCGATTCGACTGAGGAAAACATTCAAAATTTGAACAATTTCTCTTTCAATTATCATTCACATTTTCCAACTCAACAGGCAAAGATTAGTAAAATAAGCCTGAAATAGACGAGAAATATTTGTTTTCTTCTTCGCCTTATTGGTAGAAATACTTCATTTGCCGATGAAAGCGACGCAGAAATTAAAATATTTCAAAAACAAGTTTCATTTGCATGTTTACCAAGAGACATCGACACTGATTGAATCAAACACGCGAGATACTTAAATCGGTAGCCAGTAAAAGCATACACCGTTATAAAACTAAAATCGATACTTTTACGGCATTTGTTCAGTTTTAAGGTCGTAAATTGGAAAATTATCTTGAAAGATGCTACATATTTCGTGAGCGGAGCTGAAATGTGTTGTAAACATGGAACGTCCGTATATGCAAATTACTATCAGAATCTACTCCTTGTGTCATGCGATCTTACAGTGACAAACATTAACCGCTCTCTCGTTCATCACGATATTAAACTAGAAGCTAACCAGCGACAGCCACCATATTACACAGCATCTTTGCAAACATAATATTACGTTTTTGCACCGCTGAACGTATCGCCTGTCTAGGAATAGGTCGAAGATTGGGTTTGCTATCCTGAAGAGAAAACGTGACATAGGCAGCCCTCGAAACGTGTTGAGTAAACCACTAAGCTTTCCTTATGACGCGACGAAACTCAACCGAAATGACACAGTAATAAACAAAAATTACTTCATTCGAGAGTATTTTCTAATTATTTAGAGTCTATAGGTTAACATGCGGCTTTCACTGCCTCGTAAGCTGAAAAAAAACGTACAAACAACCTTTTGTTAGAAAGACTGCGTTAATTTATGCAGTAACAGAACCGAAAACCATTACATTTCAAAACCTACGCAAGAGAAAAAACCCACAACGGTTAGAAAATAAAACTTGAAGCTTCCTGCAGGAAAGGGTGAGGTAAAATTTTAAACATACCTTGTGAATTCAATGATTGAGACGAAGAATCCGAGGAGAAAGAAGCCGCTGCGACCGAAGCAGCTGAAATTCCCTCGCCGGGAGCAGTTGGAGCGCTATTGTCAGTGGACATCTTTTCACGGATGTTGTTCAATTATTTGATTAGAAACTTCGCAAAAAGTTCCTTTTCTCATCCAGATTAAGCAGACGAAACACTCAGAAGAAAACCACGTTCAAATGTACACGGCACGGCTTTACTAAGAAGAGGTCTACGGTCGTTTTCCTACAACAATCAAACTTCACGAGAAATCGACTAAAGCACAGCTGAGAGATATGTCAAACGCTTAAAAACTAAAAAAACGTTCATTCCTTTTCACGAAAAGTGTACTTTCGGTTCCTCCGCGGGTGCCATAACAAAGGGTTTTCTCAAGCATAAAGCGGCGTGACTTGCAGATATTTACACTGGCCTGATATCCGACAGTTTTCAATTCAATGAAATGCAGAGAAAATTCGCGACCTTCAACTCTTGTCGTGAATAAATAATCAGCTTGGGCGAATTGAATTGGCGCCACTTCGAGACAGGAAGTAATTTACTCACTGAACCGAGGCTGGCGTTTGAAAGTAACAAAACACTGTTGGTAACACTTGATTTAGACCTTTTTTGTAACGGCTATTATATTAGTGGCTTACATGTTTCTCTTCTTTCTTCATGTTAACGGAGAAAAGAAAAATGGGCTGTAGCAGCTAATAAGTACGTGACTTCCACCGTACGATGCGTTCGTGAAAAGTACGTTCTTCGCACTCCGAAAATTGAAGGTCTTAGCGAATTTTTTTTTAAAGGAGCACTCTCATGAAACCGCCCTATAATTTGAAAACCCGAAAATTTCAGTTATTTCATTATCATATGAATTTTTAGCGATTAATAAAGCCTTTTCAATATTATTTTTAGTTGAAAGTCAATTCTAGGGCGAGAAATTACGATTGGAAAACCGTTCCGCCATTAATTTTCGTAATCACGGCCAACTTATCTTCGGTCAGCGGTCACTCCCATTGTTTATTTATTAATTTATAAAAACTTTATTGTAATAATCAATACAAAAGGCTGCCATCAGAAAGGAACTGAATTCTCATGTTAGATGACCCCAAAAATATCTACAAAGCTATGAAGGAAATATAAATCGGATAAAAAGTATTTGTTAGAAAAAATGTAAAAAATATCACTAAAATGTATCTATCAAAATGGAGTTATTAAAATCATCTAGTCATCTAATTAAATATGCAATCGCAACAATTTTCTTATTCATCACACTCTAGTTAAAATGTGTTCCCTTAAGCCCTTTTTAAATTTTGACAATGAATTGATCGGCTCATATCAGTGAATCTGGTAACGAGCTCTATTTATCTATATATCTATGCCAGAAAGATAATTTAAAGATATTAGTTCTTGAAAAAGGTTTCCAAATCTTCCTACTATTTCTTGATCTAGTGCTAGCACGAGAGAACGATAAATAATTATCAAGCTTAACTCTCGAATATTTAATAAACTTAAAATAGTTGAATCATCGATAGATATTCCCTACGGGACTTAAGTTCCATCCAGCCAAGGTATTGCAGACGTTCGGTATAATCAATAGGTCCAGCAAGGATCCAGCGTGAGACATTTCTTTGGATTCTTTCAAGTTTGCCTGACGGGTAGGCTTGATGTGGATTCCAAACGGGACATGCGTATTCGATGATAGGACGAACCATTGTTTTTTATCCAGTTATTATTGCTTCAGAGCACCTGTCAGATGTGCGTTTTAGTAGACCCAAGATCCTGTTAGCTTTAGCAGCTATTGTAAGGACATGAAGTTTCCAAGATAGATTAGATGAGATTGTTACACCCAGATGCTTGTGGGTGACTACTTGTTCCAAGGGTAAAGAGTTGATGGAATACGAACACTCTCCATTAACCTTAGATCTTGTTATTCTCATGCACTTACATTTAGCTTCACACACCTTTAAAAGCCACTGTCTACACCAGTTGGACATACAAAGTAAACCAGCTTGAATTGGAATTGAGACCTCATTGACGGTTGCTGAGTTGTGGAGCAAAGTATCATCTGCAAACATATCACTAGAACAAGGAATACATTCAGGGATTTCATTTACGTAGAGTAAGAACAAAAAAGGCCCAAGAATACTCCCTTGGGGAACCCCTGAAAGTACTGTAGCCCAGCTGGAGGTGGAACCGTCAATAACGACCCGCTGGCGTCTATTTGAAAGGAAGTCACAGAGCCAAGTTAGAATTGTTCCTTGTATACCATATTGACTGACTCTGTGAATAAGACGGTTATGAGGTACCAAGTCAAAAGCCTTCGCAAAGTCTAAAACACAACGTCAGTTGTTTTTCCATTGTCTAACGCTGAGGCCCAGGTATGGAACAGATGAATCAGTTGAGATGTGCATGATAATCCCGTTCTAAAACCATATTGGTGGACACTTAGTAAATGATACTGATCAACAAAGGCTGAAATATGCCTTGCTATAAGTTTCTCCAGCACTTTAACCACCTCTTTGGATAATTCCTTTAAACTGTGCAACTCCGTTAATGTTTTTAAAAATCGTTTAAGGACCAAATTACTCAAAGAGTTGTAATTTTATATATATATTTGTATATTTTTATTTTTCTTTTAGAACATTCAGAATTTAAAACATCTTTAATTGTAAATAGGATTTTATAATTTTAATAGGATTATTTTTATAACATTGTCTTTGAAAAGCCCCCTTGGGGAAAGTCAATAAAGTATGTATGTATGTGTGTATGTATGTATGTATGTATGTATGTAAGGAGATTGCTCGGTATCTAGTTACAGTCTCTTTAACTCCCTTCTTAAATACTGGCATTATGTTAGCAGATTTCCATTCACTGGATAATTTGCCTAACTTCAGAGAAATGTTGAATATCTTTGATAAAGATGGTGCGATTGTCGATGCCGATTCTCTGAGCATACGTGCTGTTATTCTATCAGGACGGCAAGCCTTATTGTGACGCAGATTACTCAAAACACTTTTATATTTATACGGAAGCCTCGTGAAATTTAGTGAAATAGTCTTAGTCTCAGTGTTATATAAAGCAATGTATACGATCAAAATACTGTTTTTGAAAGTTAGCCAAGAGCGCGGCGCGTCAAATGAGTAATCTCCAAACTCGCGCCAGTCTTCTTGAGCCTGGCAAATGATTACGAAAATTAAGGGCGGAACGGTTTTCAAATCGTAATTTCTCGCCCTAGAATTGACTTTCAACTAAACTTATTATTGGAAAGGCTTTATTCATCGCTGAAAATTTATATTATAATGAAATAACTGAATTTTTCGGGTTTTCAAATTACAGGGCGGTTTCATAAGAGTGCTCCTTTAAGTTGTGATGAACGAACTGTTTTCCCCTCATGTGACTATGTGAGCACGAACACATTATCACTGCATATTAATATCTGAGGAATTTAGATATGGTGAAAACCTTTGCCAATCTAAAACAGGAGAAAATAAGACTAGAGACTACTGATAATGGGAATTTTATTGGAAAAAAAAATATGACTCATTGATTGAGGTGGAAATCGATTTTATCATCATCCAACGAGCTCACGGTTATCAAAGGTCTTCAGAATAGACTCTAAGTTGGTCTGTAACAACCAATCTGATTGACAAGTAGCCAAGATTTCACTCAAAAAAAGGATGTAGTTTGTCATGTCACAAGTGTAGGACAGGGAAAAATCATCTGGAACCGCCAGACCTTCGGATTCCAGGTTCATCGCTCCGATGCCTCTACTTATGAACTGCAAAGACCTTTATGAAGAGCTAAGTCAATAGTAAGTTCATGTGTGGAACACATATGATGAAAAGGGCTGTGCTCATATCTTGTTGAACTAATTACTAATGGATTAAAATCGTTTTCACAAGTTGTTGTCTAAAGAGGACTGAAGTTGTAAAATGCAGTCGAAACGTCGCAATCCACGTTGAAAGTGTCGATCTATACCGCAAGACAAACGATTTTGCTTCATTGCAAGAATATTAAAATTTGCCGTATTATGGGATACTTTAGATAAAAACCGTGAACAAAGTTTGGGATAAGCTTTCCAAACGTTTTGGGTTTGACCCTTCGTCATGAAAGGAAGACAAGTAAGTTGCATGCGATCGCCGGCCGTGAATATGGTCTCAATTAGGGATTAAAAATACATTTTAAAAGCAATGATCCCCCAAAGAATTGGTGTTTCAAAGTGGTGAAACCAATTTCAGCCACCTTAAAATGCTCGCCGAAAAGGAAAACCAGTAATTTTTTTGCTAATACCTCAAAGGTGTCCGTCGAAGCGTTTTCTCAGTCTTCGCCCTGTTTCTTCAATATAGAATTAGTATATTGCAGGGGAATATGAAACAGTTCATATTCTCTTGTATATTGAAATCCACGTAGACGCAGGGAGCATGTTCATTTCAAGGTAGACTCGGTAACACACAGTCGTTTGGCAACCAAAAAAACTTTTTTATTTCATTTGCCTTAACACTCTTAGCTAACGTGAACGTATCCCCGAAGAATATTTCAAAAAGTGGGATTCCCCTGAAGGACTCTCTTCTCTTCTCATCAATGTTCTTCATGCCCTGTACGATTAAAAAGATTAATACACATAAGGAAACAATATAAAAAAGATTAATATACATAAGGAAACAATATAAAAAAGATTAATATACGCAAGGAAACAAATAAATCAAATCAAAGTTTCACTGATAATAAACTGAGGGATTACACTACAACTTTATTTCTTTTCCTTTTAGATGGGATAATATTCCATTTTAAGTTATCCCTCCTTCCATCCCACCTTCCAGTATTTTTCAGTCTGCCTGCTTGTTTGTTTCCGCTGGTCTTTGCGCCGCCGTCGCATGCGCGGTTGGAAGCCACCAATTTAAATCTTCTCTATATCTTTCAGTTTTTGTCTCGATTTTGAATTTTTAAGCACGCTAAACATTTAGTACGAGTTTCCTGACGCCTCCGTGAAGGAGTTTGGAGTAAAAGTTTTGATTTTACAGTGGAATCGCGATTTCTTGAACCCTCGGTTTCTCGAACCTTCCGATATCTCGAACCAAACCTTGTTTCCCTTGGATTTGCTTCACTGGTAATTTCACCCCCGATTTCTCGAACTCCCGATTTCTCGAACCAATTTGCGTTTCCCCTGGAGGTTGGAGAAATCGGGATTCCACTGTACATGGTTAGCCACCGTTTGCAGGAACTTTACTTTTAATCCTGGATGGATACAGGCACTCTTAGAGTTACATACCCTTGGATAAAAACTGACCGAACAGGAACGCAACTCTCTGTGCCAAACCTGTTCTCTTACTGTTGATCTATTTACCAGGCTTAGCCAGACAAAAGTAGACAGTCCTTTAGGTCTGATCTACCCTGACCCTAAGAAAAGCATAATCTACCTGAGTGACTTAATTGGTCTGCTGTTGGCACTTTTTTCCTGCCATTCCAAAGGGATGGAGAACTTTTTCTCGTACTTCTTTGCATCCCCATTGCAATGGAAACCGTTCATCTCTGCACTTTTTGGGACATCTTCGTGGTCGTCGTTGACAATTGGGGTTGAGCACTTAATCCCGATATCCTCGCAGTGGACCTGAATTCCCTTCCCCTGCCTGGGGCAATGCTGGGTAATCTGCTGATATTCTTGTAAGCGCTTGTGAAGGAGGTCATAAGGCATGTAATTAAGGTAGCCGCACTTTCCAATCCCTTTAGGAACAGGTGCAGCCAAATTACCAGCTCGTTTCTCAATCATTGTTTCTTGGCCTTTGTACACAAGCTGTGTATTCTCCATTATGGGATGCCACAGAGCCAATTCAAGGTCGCCGAGAAGCTTTAAAATGCGATTCAGCTCATGTTGTGTAATCCAGCCTTTACAGAAGGAAAGGTATGCGCCAAAACCCATTCCAGTGGATACAGCATGACCGTGAAGCATTCCCGCAGGGAGCTCGTACCCAGGGCTCCACGTATGCCCATACGCGTGTGGTCGACACTGGTGCGTTTCGAACATGTTACTATATTCCGATCTCATGTAGCTAAAATTAGAATGAACGAAAAAGTGAAAATTAGGACAACGTGTAACAAGAGGGACATAAGTAATGCATTCTTTACGAGTGAAAATTAGGGATAGAAAAACGGCCTTTCGATTTGTCATCTTGGTTAGTCACGTCAAAATTTAGGAAACGCAAGCGATGTGATTAAGGAATCTAAGAGATATGTTTCATTTTGACTAACTAAAGGATGAAGAAGCTTTCACGAGCGATAACTTGAACTGCCTCAGCCCGTCTCTTGAGGGTCTCGGGCTTCGAAGCACTCGTTTTACTGAACGAACGAGAACCTTGCACAAGCTAACACCTTGCTTCACATTTCGGTTAAGTCCGTTGCTTATTTCCGTTCTTACTCTGGGAGTTTTTCTCTTACTTGGTATCCCAACTAAAGGCTCCAAACTAAAAGTATCGGACTATTCGCGCTATTCGGCTGACTCGAGGCTACTACAACTTCTTACTTAAACAATCTTATAGATCTAATCTATACGTACTCTTCAAGAGCTTTGCCGATAATCAGGTCACAGACATCTTCAAAGGATTTTCGATCCCCTTGGAAATCTTCCATCTCAGTGCCAAATTTGGTCCACAGAAGAGCGGAGGCCTCCTGCTCGAGAAGACAGAAGAGTTCTTCATCCTTAACTATTGCCATCTTGACAATTTCAGCGATGCCATGCCGCAAGCAGCCGCGATGAAGCGTTCGAAAGAAGCTTCTGTCAGTAAGCGCCAGGACAGGAGGGTGAAACGAACCGAAGAGGTTTTTGAAGCCAAATCCATCGCACCCAGTGCGAGGTGACAGGCCCGCGTCGATGGCCGCCACAACACTTGTGGACACCATGATGTAGGGTGTGTTGCGGTGGTACAAAGAGGCAGCACAAGCAATGACGTCGTGTAATACACCATTACCGACCACTAAAATAGGCTCGTTTCTTCTTACGCCGAGCTTCTTTAACAGCACTAATGTACTCTGCACTGTGGCTATGTCTTTGTCGATTTCTTCTGCGGAAAGGACAAGCTTCTTTAGCTCGATAGAAAACTCGTCGAAGTAAGCCTGTAGGGCCGCGCCGTAGATCTTTTCCACATTTTTGTCAACTACCGCCACACATCTAAAAAAAAAGACAAATAAAATTATAATAAACAACAGATTAAAAGTTAAACGTAGTGTGTGTGTGTGCGTGTGTGTGTGTGTGTGTGTGTGTGTGTGTGTGTGTGTGTGATGTGTCAACATAGACTAAGCAACCAACCTTCCAATGGGCTGATACACGTTTCTGAGCTCGTGGTTAGACGGGCTCAACACCCCGTAAACTATCTTAGCAGTTGTTGTCAGTGTATATTTACTGGTGCACGCGACTAGGGATGCGTCTGATTTTGCCAGGACTTCTCCTTCACATCTTCCGTAAATGGAGGTCGGGTAGATGCCGTGTGGGTCAAACTTCTCGAGATGATCAGCATTCTCCAAGTAACATTCTGGGCAGTCTGTCTCTTGAAGGAAACGGCACAAAGGCTTGGTTCGCAGGGTCTTATCGGCTGTCAAAATCTTAACCATCTCATTCCATTTGGAAATTGCTACAGTATTACTTGAAGATCTGCCATCAAAACAGAAAGAATGATTTCTAAAAGTATGTATGAAATTAATACAGTGGGTTTTCTTAAAACGGTTTTATTACTTATTAAATACTTATCCTAGACTGATCGACGCCTTTATATTTGTTCATTTGTTTACTTGGAAAAGTGTGACAGAAATGCCTGACATTATTTCTGAAAAAATTTCTTACCCTTTTCTTGACAAATATACCTTAGCAACCCTACAGCTTCTATGAAACTCTCTTAATTCTACCCTGGTTTGCCTGAAAGACCAAAATGATTTCGGTGACCTCCGTTTTGATTTATCGAATTGCAGTCAGAACAATTTAATTTTTTATCTGTCCTCTAGGTTTAAAAAAAACTCGAATTAAATTACCTACAACATAATTTTATTTTAACTTAGTTAGCTGACTTAGCTAAACTATTTAGAGGGCTACAAACAAAGAAGACCGATGCTTGTGTTGGTTGTCAAACTTTTCTCACCATTCTTGGACTTTTGCGTTATTTTTTTTGTCTCGTCCAGTACAACTTAGAGATCAGGGAACAGGAATTCTCGCGACAAAGCGGTAAAAAGAAAATGGATTTCTTGACAAACCTTTGCAAAAGACCGGCAAGTTGCTGTAAAACAGCACCAGTTGGTTGGTTGTAGAAGTACTTTAGTTTCCTGACCATCAAGAGGGACTCTAGATCATCGCTAAATGATTTTGCCAGATCTTTAGAGAAGACGTCAAGGCGAGAGGTGCGAATGAGGAGGTCACTGACAATCGAGTTAGCAAAGATTTTCCGGGCGAGCTCTTCCGTTGTTTGCAAAGGATCATCACAAACCTCCAGCGGAAGGTTCTCAAGAGACTTGACGGACGAGTATATTGCAATCTGAGATCAAAGAGAATCCGTAACTTGCTGAAATCATGATAGTCATAATCAAGGGCAGTCATCATCACACGTGCTAAGACGTTCACGTTTTCTGGTTGGTTCCTTTGAACCTCGTAAAACTCCGTTTGTTAAAATGACTTTTTATAACTTGACATATTCTGAGCCATTTTCGGATCAATTGTCAGAAAAAAAGTCTGGTAGTTTTCAGCTTGCTTGGCTCATTCTTAAATAATTGTTCTCACTAAAACATTCAATTCACTATCAATGAAGTCTGCTCTCGAGCCTAATGGCTTACATGGCGCCAGAGGTAGCTAGGAATCATGTTTCTCCCCACCCTCGGGCGGGCTAGCCCCCAGTATCCGAATAAGTTTTCCAGGTTGTTTGACGATACTCATTTATACTGAAAGCCTACGATAATCCACTTTGAACAAAGTTCCCCTTTTATCTATCACTTCTACGTTTTGTACTGAAATGCAAACTAACATAAATGAACAAGAGGGTTTCACTTTACTACCATGCATGTGTAAGGGAGAGGGGAGGGGTTATCATGGACTCGTAAGAAACATAAAAAACTGGACGGGGGGGGGGGGGGTCATTAGAGCGGGAAACTTACCAGAAAGCTAAAAAGTTTCGGATGTGGGCTCATTAGCCAGGGGAGCGTGAAGGAGGAGGTGGTCAGTTGAGAGGGAGATTTTTTAGAGACTTAAGTCAGAGGGAAACTTAGTATAGAGGGGGGTGAATAGACAGGGGGCTTATTAGAGAGGGGGCGTATTAGAGAGGGGAACTTAGTAGAGAGAAGGGCTTAATAGAGAGGGAGAGGCTTATCAGATATCAGAGAGGGGGTTTATTAGAGAGAGGAACTTAGTAGAGAGGGGGTTTAACAGAGAGGGGGCCTTAATAGACAAGGGGTGCTTGTTAGAGTGGGGTGTATTAGAGAGGGGGCTTATCAGAGAGAGAGGAACTTATTAGAGAGGTGGGCTTAATGACAGGGCTGCTCGTTAGAGAGCGTGTATTGGAGAGCGGAACCTCAATAGAGAGAGAGACTTGTCAGAGAGGGGGCTTATTGGAGAGGGGAACTTAGTAGAGAGGTGGGCTTAATGACAGGGGTGCTTGTCAGGGAGGGGGTGTATTAGAGAGGGGGAAAGTCAGTAGAGAGAGGGGCTTAATAGAGAGAGAGACTTGTCAGAGAGGGGGCTTATTAGAGAGAGGAACATAGTAGTGAGGGGGAGTAGTAGAGAGGGGAACTTATATTTCTATATAGTTTTGCTATATTAAATTTTTTTTTAATTAGAGGGGGTAACCCTTGTATGGTGCGTCAGCGCTTTTGGTTGTCACCTCCACAACTTTTCCTTTTGTGGTTTTTATTAACCTTAACTGTATTTAATACTTATTGTTTGTGTATTCTTGTGGAGTGAATTTTTAATAAATAAATAAACTTAGTAGAGAGTGGGACTTAAAGGACAGGGAAACTTGTTAGAGTAGGGGACCAAGGAGAAAGGAGACCTTAGTTAAAAATGAAAATTCTGGGAGGGGCCTGTTGGAAAAGGAAGCTTTGAAGAGCTATGAGAGGGAGTTTAACTAGATCATTTCTGGCATTTAATACCATTTACACTCGGTCAGTTCTTTAGATGGGTGAAAAAGCTCCTCCCAAGTTTAATTTGGTGAGATGTGATATACCTTCTCATTTTCAGCTGAAGTTTCCGACCAGTGTCCCAGGTTATCTTGGCTGGTTGAGTTGATGGACATGTTGCTCTGCAAAATACCCTTGCTTAAATTCAATTTGAAGTGCGAAAACCGTCTGCAAGATATAGGAAGCAGGACAATATGCGACATGTCAGTTGTTGCTAATAAAAGTTATGAGAAAATGACCTTAAACATCGATTGCAAACTCGTACTACATGACAGCTCTAGTATAAGCTTCTTCACAACCAACCACAGTGTAACATGCAAGAGCGTCGCTGAGATGTTTCTGAGCGAGAAAAGAAGTGGAGGGGGGAGGGGGGGGGGGCGGTGAGGCATATTTATTAATTCTCATGCGCCTTAAGAGAAAAGGATTATAATGCTTCTCTTACGCAGAAAATATATTTGACGCGGCAAGAAGGACAGGCAAACGAAATATCTCTCACTGGAAAAGATCTATGCCGCGTAGATTCTTCTGATTTTCATCTTCGCCGCTTACGTGAAAATTTGCAGTACTTTTACTTTGCGAATCGTTGCTGCTGCCAGATGAAATATCCGCACCCTCTCGAGTCCGATCTTTGTTACTAATCGTAGATGAAAGTGGCTCAAGTAGCAATGCCAGCATGATTCGCATATTTTGATAATTATCGGATCATTTTTGATGCTACAATTTGATCATTGTTCATCTTTACTCCCAAGCACTTGGTGACGTTATTCGATGTTTTAAGTTTTAGTTCAAGTACGTAGTAGCATTTGTAGTTCACTGTGAATTACTGAGCGGCGTCTGAAACGGTCTGAGCCCGGGTCTGGGGTACACCAGAACCGGAAGTCACATCGTAGGCCATGTTGGTCCCAGTACCTCTCATCAGGCAAGGCCACAAATTACAAAGTGGCGCAATCGTAGATAAGCTACATGAGAGTGTAGTCTGGTACTAGTGTGCATGTTAACTTAAAACACGTTTATTTGAATTTCATTGTGGATTTGTTGCGTTTCTTTCTCGTAGACCAGCGGCTTCTAATTAAAAGATGTATTTTTCGGACTTATTTGCAGTTTTTTCAAAGAACATTATTTTAAAAAAAGGGACATAATTTGTAAAAAAAGAGCATAATTTTAGCATAATTTCGCCAAAAAAAGCAACGCTACTAGCCTAATATGCTACTTTTACTAGCATAATCTATAAAGGCCTATTCGCGGTTTACATCGGGCAAGGCAATGTTGGGTCTCTTGCCCAAGCCTTTTCGGTCAAGATGGCTGGATTGGTCAGCGTTCTATTGTTTTGAGATTTGTCAATTTGATGGGAAAAACACATCAGTATGAAGGTTTGTAGCCAATGCTTCTCGGTCTACATCTCACGCAAAAAAAAAACCCTGATTAAAATCAGCGAGCGAGCCCACAATACGCCATGAATTTTGGTCAGAGGATTCTTTGGTACAACAGTTGTCGCTGTAACATCTCAGTATGGATGCACAAGCACAGTTGAACTATTGCATTGGAGGCTTATTACATTTAGGACCAAATGTTATTACATTTAGGACTTAATTACAATTAGAAGAAAATGTTATTGCATTTAGGACTTTATTACTCTCAGGAAAATTATTACATTTAGTAGGACTTCAACATCGGTCAGCTCTCTCCTCCCTTTCCTGTTCGAAAGTTCTCACGTTTGACCCGTAAACATGTGTGAGATGAAGTGTTTTCTTTTATACAATCCGTTTGAGACGCTAGAGAACTGAACTTATACCCAAATTTTGTGTTTGAATTGAAAGACCTCCATCTTTCGCGTAATTCAAGATGGCGGTGCACATTTTGATCGTTTCAGGTGAAAGGCGACGTCCATTTAGAAAGCTGAAAATCTCGAAACTTCGAACTTCTGACCTCAAACTGCTAACCGCGGTTGACGTTTGCGGTTAACACACCAAACGTGGATCTAGAACTCTCATCGACAGATTTTCAGCCTCCATTTTCCGAGTTGTAAACCTTGGGGTATTCAGAAATAAAGGGTGAAAGTTTCTAAAGAAACTGTGGTGCTGCGTCAGTGGGGGTGACAAGGTAATTTGGTTACATCAACTAAAATAAAATTATAAATTGGCCACCGTAACGTGTTAAAAATCTTTTAAACTCGTTACTGTGGCCAATTTACAATTTCAACTTTGTTGATACAACCAAATTACCGTATTCAGAAATAGCTGTCTATTTTGCTTTTCGCTTGGCTACTACTTTTACATACTATTGCATAACATCTCAGATCTCTAGAATGTTTGTTGCACTTTTTCTATGGCTGTGATTAAATCAGTCTTTCCTTATAGGAAGCCTTATCCCCTTTTACAGTTCTCCTGCTCTTCTGTGATGATTGAGTAGCTGAAAAAGAAAGGTTTTTCGACAGATGTGTAACAATAGCGACCGAGGACTGAAATAGGGTCGTGCATTGGACCGTAACAAAAGCCATAATTTAATCTTTCATTTATTTAACACCACGAAGCGTTCTTGTCTAGCACACCAGGGGCGATTCTAATTTTAACATTTTCTCCCATCTTTTGAACTCAAGGAGAGATTTTTTCTTTTCCTTTTTTTTTTTTTTTCAGTACTTAATCAATTCTTGAATGAAGAGCGGCAAAGGTAAAAACTTCACAAGAACCATTTGCTCTTAGAAACTATTAATTTTTCGCTCTCAGTGAAAATAGTTGCAGAAGGTCACCAATGTTATGTGACTGCACCTACATTGGGCTTTTATATTTTTTCGCACGGACGGTCATGGATCTGCCTACAGAAATGCGCTTAAAATATTTCCCAGTACTACTGAGTTACGAACCGTCAGCCTACTCGCCTGACTTTGGATGTTATGCAACTGCGTTATTTGCAACGTTTTAGTCACAAGTATCCTCAAGTCAAGCTGCTGTTGAATTGCCGAAAAAAAAAAGAAAGAAAGAAAGGATTGCGCGTTAAACAGTTTTACTACATAAACCATATGCTAATCAATTACGGAATTTGATGTCAAAATGACACCGATGTTATGTAACTGCACCTAGATCCCAAGTTAAAAAATTATTAGTTTGAGCTTTTGCTGATTAAAATGTATTCCAAGAAAGATTAATGCAAGTGGCGCCTTCAAATTTTTAACCCTATTCTGGTACTGAGGAAGTCACTTACCGTAATCAAAAAGCGGAGAGTCAGCCAAAACGTCAGCCAGTACGACACGGTGCTACCGGTGCGGAAAGGTACACTAAACTGACGTCGTCATGCACGAAGCTTAGCACCTTTATCACGTACTAGCCCAATGAATCCTTAGCAACAGTTATTTTTGCATTCTTTCGCAAAAGAAACTTCTCTGTGATTGGTCCTCGTGATCTTAAAGCGTATGTCTGAAAGCAATTTTAATTAAAGGCGGACTGAATAGATAGACCGCCGGCAAATTGACTAACTAATGTTGATGTATCACGCAATTTCTTAGCAGTGTTTAGGACGCGAAAAACTAAAATTAACGTAGAGAAATTTAAAAAAATTTGGGCTGCTGAGGTGAAAACGCAAAAATATTAGAATTCGCTTCAGTGATTCATGGAGGATGAAAGAACAACAAAAACCAAATATTTTGTTTCATTCTGTTTTCTGATCGACCAACCGAAACGGATGGTCTAGAGTCCGTTCGTGTTGCAAAGGTCAGGTTCTGTAAATGACAATGAACTTAATTTGCATTCCTGTGGTCAAACTTGGTTAATTAAAAAATTTATTTTGTCGAAACATGGCATCGCCTGATGTAGGCCACTAAGGAAAAAACACCCCTTAAATCTGGTGTCGGGAGAGCTTGATCCTGCTGGAGTACCTCTTTAAAGAGACCCTTTCACTTTAAAACGGGCAGAAAATCTTGCTTTGCTTGAGTCAAAGTTTGGTTCTGAAATACGGTCTTCGCAGTTCATTTCGAATCACGCCGACTAGAGAGCTCGTAACTCCAATTAATTTACAATAGAAAGCTCTCTAGATGATAGGGTTTCTTGATCTTCAAAGCAGAATTAATATTACACATTGTGGGTGATTTTTAACCTTGATATGTATACGGTACAAGACCCTTATCCTTTTTGTCGCGGTTATCATTATGTTTAAGAGTTGAAAAGATAGGTTTTTGACAAAAAAAGGAAAATGGTCAAACCTACTACGCACACTTTTATCTCACTTCCGAATAATGTTGTGCTATCAATAACATCGGAGAGGAATCCCAAATACGTTACTTTCGTCAGGAAAGACGACCTATTATTTTGTTTATCATAGCTATAAAAGTTACATACAATCGACTTTGAAGGGTCTTAAAACGCCTTGGTTTTGAATAGCGCTATGCCATAGCATGCTTCGATACATTTCATGTGCTTCGATAATTAATCTGATAAAAGGTCCCTATGATCGCAGCGCTGAGGGCGACATAATTGAATATCAATACTTCAAATGTTAACGCCTCTCAGACTTAAGATCTACGGGAGATTATTTTGTATTGTTTCGAGCTGATGCACCTATTAATAGGTAGACCCGTTGACAACAATATTAATATTTCCCTCACGGTCCAGTGGGTGTCAATAATGTAATTAACAAACCACATACCAGAGAGATAACACGGTCTAGCGGTACTCAAACAAAGCTCTTCCAAACTCAGCCACAATGTTGCGTAATGTTGACTACAAATTTCACCTGTTTTCAATATACCCGCGTTTCTTGTAACGAACCAAGGGACATAGTTAAGTGTTGGCTGCTTCTGGGCTTGTGTCATGTCGAGTAAATTTTCAGATCTGGTTTATCGGTCTCTTAGAGACTCCTTCACTGTTACTCTATGTGATTTTACGCAACAGTGCTCCTTTGATGAAAGAAGTTTATGTCAGTAACACAAGCCGCACTATGTTTACGGTCCATTGAACAGACCAATTATGAACTATTTATGAACGTATGACGCAAGCTTTCGTGGGAAAACTGGTTGAGGTAGTTTGTTTGGCCCTCTAGGGTTCAGCACGTCTCTTTCCTACGCTAGACGCTACTTTTCCCACGCAACACGCTTTCTTCCCCCACGCTCCCTCTATCGTCTACGCCTTCAAATATTTTAAAATATTGCTCTGATCTTTGCGGTCGAAAACCACAATGAAAACCTTATTCTAATTAATGACTCGTAACGAATCCTATTCGTTTTACATACAACGGTACTCTCGGCTGTCGCAAACATCACGCGCTCTTTTTTCATGGTCCGTTATGGTGTTCAAGAAAAGATGTTTGTCTGACATTCTCCTCAAAGATGACTTTCAAATTCTATAGTGAATTTTAATTGTAAGGGTAAGTTTATTCATGAGAAGAAGAAGGATGGCTATTATATCCCGTTACATAATACCAACGATCTTTTACAAAGTTTGAGGCAATTTTCTGCAATGACAAGGGTAATTTTCGTTTCTCACTGCATTTCAGTGACATTCTACGACTTATGATTTGGTTTCGAGCAATAATGCAATACGGAAATGATTTGCACCGGGATTTTGCAAACGCTGGAAGTTTACGCACAAATATGATTAAATTAACTAATAATCTGCCCTTTCTTTGTCCTCACATCCGCTCGACCAGAGAGAATTTAGTTTCCCTCCTTGGCACTAATCGGTAGCTGCACCGCAAGTTCACACCAATACAGCAGTGAAAGATTCAGTGACTTGAAATAGAGAAAGGGTCTTCAAAGCATGTGTTTTTTTTTTTTTTTTTAATCTAAGTTGTGAACGCCGCAAGTGCTATGCGATCGTTCCCAAAGCGAAGCTTTTCCATATTAATCCCGATCTGCTGTTGATATACGCGTTTGGACGCTAAGTGTGCGCACTTTTTAACTACTTTCTATTAAACAGACAGTAAAAGACTGCATGTGGATATTGGTTTTTGTAGCATTGAAAAGCACTATAGGTTGTATAATGACGCTGGAACTGGATGGTAATGTTGCATAATATTTGTCTTATATGCAAAACAGAAAACCCGCCAAATCCCACATATTTATGAGTATCCGGTTCCAAAAGAGAGAGATGATTCAAGAATATACTGTTCGATCGACTTTCAATAATTGAATCGGTAATAATAATTTAAAGGGATTCGCTCGAAAGCCTCACGATGCCCCTGTCCTCTGAGCTCCAACGATGATTACCCATGCTTCTTTCAATTCCGCTTGGTAAATGGAAACAATATTTTAATGTTACTGCAATTCCATTTTTTTTAGACTTTTATTTTAGGATATTCCGTCATTCTGCGCCTTAGATATCTCGTCTTTCCTCTGATTTACTGTCTATCATTCTGTGGAGCATCTCAAGGTTTGGTATTGCGCAGCTAGCTCGCTTCACAAATTGAGTCACCCTTTACTGCAAAAGGCGCTGATTCAAACAGTAAAATACTCTCTTTTCCGAGGAAAAAGATTCCTTTAAGCTTACAGACGGGCAGATCAGTTCTACTGAGATATTTCTGCGAGGAAAAGTTTCGATTTCAATAATGCGTCGTGGTGCCACTGTGAAATTGTTTTGAGATGTTTATAGGTGGTTTGCACGTTACGTCATGGCCGCCATGTTGGTGGACGTAAACAATGGATATCTCATTAGCTCCTTTTGATCGTCCACCAGCATTTGTTCCTTTCACCATTGTTACCTGTGTCTCTATAGATTGGTTGCAAACCACCTATCGTCTCTTGTAGTGTCACGTACGGCAAGAACTGAAAAGGTTATTTCGTCGGGTGTACAAAGTTTGCTGATTTAAATGGTAAAATGTTCTCTCTTCGAAGAAAAAACCTTTCCACTTTTTATGATTCACCGACCAGACCTATTAAGATATTTCTACAAGGAAAACTATCTGTTTTGAGTAGCGCACAAACCTGAAATTGTGAGATGCTTAACATCCCTTAATTAATGGTAACAAATAATAATTTTAAATAATAATATCAAAGCGATTAAAATCGCATTTTTCTGTCTCCCATAGTGCCACGGCAAGCAATGAAAACAGAAAGTGCTAGTGGCTATAATCCAAAATTCACAAACGGAGAAAACTCAACTGTGTATCGAGTGCGAATGTTGAACTTCTTAGATTCTCCGAACAATAAGTAGTACTGAGAAACATCGGATCAAAATTGGGTCACTCGCTCACTCACGTCGACAACAGATGTGGCGTAGCCTCCTATAAGAGGTGGTATTCCCAGTAAGCTGCATCTAAACGCAAACAACAAGTTACGGCGACATTGATGTTATGCAACACACCTGAAGCCCACCTAAAATTTTCTAAGCTCGCGCTGTCAATGGATCGTCGAGGAGTGAATAACACGGATAAGGCACTGAGATCGTTTTACTACACGATCTGAGAAAGAATCCCATTTGAGTTGAATAAGACTGAAAGCCAAGATGAATTTTCAATTTCATCATCCCCGCCTCAGGGTTGTATCTGCATGCATTCTTCGTTTGAGCTTCAGTTGATATGATGAGAATTCGAAAACGGGAAGTAAAATTTACATCAGCGGCCTGTGAAAACGCTTCACTGCGATGGCTTTTTCAGTATTCAGTGACTTACCAGATCAAAAAAGAAAGTAGCAGTCAAACTGACAGCCATTACAGAGCGCCGATAAAGGTGCGATGAAGTGTATTAAAGCAATATTCAAGTCACGCAACGAAGCACCTATATCACGCGAACGCGTAGCAACAATGATCAATACACTTTCTTCTTCTCAAAGGAAACTTCCGTCTGATTGTTCCGTTTTTTTGACATTGTGTGAATGCCAAGTGGCTGTTTCAATTAAGAGAAAAAGTAAGCCGGCGAGGATTTGGACCAGAATATCAAAAAGAAGCATGCAGCTACGATTTCATAGTTTTTTTTAGAAAACGGATATTCAAATTTTTTCGGTAGTACAGTACGCAACGACGCGACCAAGATACGACGCAGTAAGAACATAGGCATGCTACGCATGCAGGAGTTATTTTCTTGGATATGTGGGTTGAAATGGGACACTTAGTAACTGATGCTGGTGTCTGAATAATTGTTGGCAATAAACTGCAATGATACCCCTCCACAGCACTAATTTGAACCCGTCACGCAACGCTCTCCCTTCAACGTTGCGTGATGAGACCAAACAAGGACCTGCTCGTTGGCTATAATAAGGCTTACTGGTGCCTATTCGTCAGAGACAAAACCTTAATTATCATTCTGGCCGTAAAGGGCCAGAATCAGTAATTCTTTTTGGCTTTTCCTGTGCGGGAAAATGCACAATAGGCGTTACGCAGCATGTGCTGGACATAGCCTGGGAACGAGGATGAGTTTTGGCATCAAGTGTCAGTCAGCCTTAAAATGCCGAGCCCATAACCACGCTTGTTACGGTTTAAACCTATCTTTCGGGCGAACTTAAATATAGTTATTTAAAGTACAAACCTAATATTGTGAATGAATTCTATTGTTATCGTACTGATGAAAACAAGAACCCTTAGAAACAGTAAAAAATTCATTGGCTGATCGTTTAGATTCGATTAATTAACATGATGACCTTTTGCGATTGGATCCATCAGAAGATTACTATAGCGGACGAAACAACTATACTTTACTGACAAAAAAAAAAACTTGTGGAAGTCACTGCCTCATACCTTAAATTTCAATCAGTCAAAAAACTTGCTGTCCATAAAATGCCTTCTGTGATATATCGTTCCGGGGAGAAGAAAACTGAAGAGATTTGTTCTTAGATGTAAGTAGGAGAAATCCTTATAAACAAAGTCATCGCGTTCACATGCAAATTTTTATGGGGCGACCCAGCAGTTCCTCTAGCGATTTTAGTATTTCCAAATTGTCATGGATGGCATCAACTTGCACAAGTGAAAATAGATTGAACGAAGAGAAAAGTATCCTTTTTCAAAGCATAACTACGCGGGCTTCTAATTGGTTGTTGCCTATCTGGACTTTGCCCTGTGCGTGCGAAATATGTGATAAAATGCAGGTTGTTTAAAGGGAACTGATTGACACGCAATGGGGTAAAGTCCAAGGTAGCTAAGAGCAAATTTTATTGATAGAAAACGTCTAAGCACGTGAAAGTTGCGTGGAAAATTGACCGACTGTACCATTATGTTCCTTGTGAAATATTTTTCAGTGAGGTAGAATTATGTCATAAAATTTACGTTGTTTACTGGAAAATGGCATTTCATCTGTGGGAGTCTAGTCCATACTAGCGAGTATAAAGTAAACACGTAATTGTAGCGGGAAAGTATTGTTTAAACAATATTTAATTCATGGAGAACTTTTAAAAGCAAAGAAACGGATATTTAACATGGCAGTCGACGCAGAAAGAAAATGTAACTTGGTGGCATTTTCAGCCTTTACAAAAAGAGCAGCCTCAAGGCAAAACACAAGATTATCAATGAAATATGATTTATGCAAATGCCTTGCGCAAGTTTTACCTAAGTCATCAAAACTAGCCCTACCAAAACAACACGCTCTGGTGCTAAATTCGTGTTAGGCCTTTAGCTAACGGTGTGTGCGTTATAAATGAAGAAGCGGTACACAAAACACGCTCGTTTTAACTTGCAATTGGTAGAAAAAATTCCTTGACGACCTTTCTAATCCCGACAGATCATGGTGATAAAGTCCTTATGAAGGACAGCCATTACACTACGTAATTGAGCTCAGAATTCTTGTAGACGTCATTTTTATGGAATTCATGTAAAGCAATGAAATATCCCTTAGTCGAGAAAACGAAGTAAAGTAAGCGTGGGACTGCTTCAACACTAGGTAAACTTCACCTTTCCTTTAATTATCTTCGACTTCAAAAGCGCAAAATTACGGGAGCACTAGTTTAACGGCCCTCTCGTTATATCATTTTTCGACTTCTTGAGCGCAGGACTGCGGATGCACTAGTTCAACAGCCATGTCATTTTATCATTCTTCGACTTCAGGAAAGCTTGAATGCGGGACCACTGGTTTAAATGTTCTCTCTTTTGATATTATTTTTCGACATTGGGACCGCGCGGACAATCCATTCATAACAGTCAATACTGGCCGGGTATTCTGAAGTTGCTCCCATCAACATCTCAAGCAATATTTGATTCAAAATTTTTCTCATGTTCCCTTCAGTCTCCTTTAGAACGAAAAATAACCAGTCGTTCAATGATCACAACTCAGCCGCTTTCCCAACACGACTTATACGTTTCCTCAATTCGTAAACCGCTCTCCCAGTGTCATGCTTTGATTCGCTGAGATTTGAAGACCTGTCAAACCACAAATTAGCAAGAACGCTTTGATTGGTGCGACATCGAAAAATCCTATTATCTGATTGGTTTGCGATACACCAAAATATTGCGTCAATCACATTGCTTTGAGATACACCAAAAAAAAGAAATCCGCCAATCACAGTGCTTAGAGATACACCAAATTGCGCTGATATTACACTACGCCAAAACGCACCACTCTATACGCTAACATATAGTTATCTTTTTTTAAAAAAAATAACTAAAAAAAATTACTTGAATATATCGTTCAAGGCCGTCTTTAAGGTCTTTTGATGGTACCACAAGAAAAGCTAGATCCTCTGCTCCGATCAAACTGCTTCGAATGCAAGGTGCAAATAAAAGAATTTTAAACTAACTTTGATGACACTAATTGTCAAAAGCTTCTTTAAGTCATGAATAGTGGGGAAAACATAGGCATGCAACGCATGCAGGAGTTATTTTTTGGATATGTGGGTTGAAATGGGACACTAAGTAACTGATGCTGGTTTCTGAATAATTGTTGGAAAAAATAAACTGTATTGGTACCACGCTTCCTGCAGTCCCCTCCACAGCCCTAATTAGAACTCGTCACGTAACGCTCTCTCTCCAACGTTGCATAACGAGACCAAAGAACAACCTGCTCGTAGGTTAATTGTGCTTACTGCCGTTCCTTCGTCAGTGACAGTCCTAATTATTACTCTGACCATAAAGGGCCAGAATAAGAAATTCCGTTTGGTTTTTCCTGTGTAGGAAAATGCACAATAGGCGTTAGGTAGTAGTTTTGGCGCCAAGCAATGTGGTGGACGTAGCCTGGGAACTAGGCTGAGTTTTGGCATCAAGTGTCAGTCGGGCTGGAAGTGTGGGCTGCGCATACTCATCTCTGGAGTGAACTTATTTATTTGAATACCATGAATCACTTCTATTGTTAACGTACTGATGAAAGCAACAGTGGGAACAGTAAAAGTTCATTGGCTTATCGGTTTAAAATTTGATTAATTAATGCAATTATCTTATATAGACATTGGCGATAGGATCCATTAATAGATTACTATTACGGACAAAACAACTACACTTTTCTAACAAAAAAAAATTGTGGAAGTCACTGCCACATACATTTAAACTTTAGAGGTTTATTATCAGATGTAAGCGGAAGAAATCCTTGTAAACAAAGATCATCTCTTTCAAATGCATATTTTTATCGAGGAGCCCGCATTTCCTCTAGCGATTTTAGTATTTCCCAAATCGTCATGGATGGTGTCAACTTGTTCCAAAGTCTTATTCTCCATAACTCTCCATGTTAACAAACAATGAAAAGCACCCAACAGCGATCTTGCTAAAGTAGCAAAGCCTTCAATTCGTTCCCTCAGTATAGTCCCTTGTTCAATAACAGTTGGTTACCTCAAAATATTCTTCCACACGATTTTACAGTGGAAAACTGTTCTTTGTCTCTTACAGCCTCTGGAAAAAGATATTTTCCGGTCTCCATTCTTGGAACGAGTGAAAATAGATTGAACGAAGAGAAAAGAATCATTTTGCAAATCATAACAATGTGGGCTCCTTAATTGGTTGTTGGCCATTTGGACTTTGCCCTGTACGTGCGAAATTCGTGATAAAATGCAGGTTGTTTAGAGTAGAAAACGTCTAAGCACGTGAGAGTTGCGTGGTAGATTGACTGACTGTACGATCATGTTCCTTGTGAAATATTTTTCAGTGAGGTAGAATTATCTCATAAAATTTACGTTCTTTACTGGAAAATGGTATTTCATCTAAGAAAGTCTAGTCTATACCGGCGAATAAAAAGTAAACACGCAGGTGTAGCGGGAAAGAACCGTTTAAACAATATTTAATTAATGGAGAACTTTTAGAAGCAATGAAACGGATACTTAACATCGCAGTCGGTGCTAAATTTGTGTTAGGCCTTTAGTTAACGGTGTGTGCGTCGTAAGTGAAAGAGCGGTACACAAAACAGGCACGTTTTAACCTGGTGATGGAAGAAAAAGTTCCCTGACGACCTTTCTAATGCCGACAGATCATAGCGATAAAGTCCTCACGAAAGACACGAACCCTTACAATGAATAGATGAACTCACAACTCTTGTAGATGTCATTCTTACCTCGTTCTTTAAGCAAAATTCTAAATGGAATTGCTGATTAATTCATATATGGAAATGAAATATCCTGAAGTTGCTCCCATCAACATCTCAAGCAATATTTGATTCAAAATTTTTGTCATGTTCCACTCGATCTCCATCAGAACGAAGAATAACCATAGTCGTACAACGATCACAACTCCACCGCTTTCCCAACACGACTGACACGTTTCCTTAATTCGCGAACCGCTCTCCTCGAGTAAAGCGTTGATTCGCTAAAATTTGAAGACTTGTCAAACCACAAATTAGCAAGTACGCTCTAATTGGTGCGACATCAAAAACTACTACAATCTCGATGGTTTCAATCACATTGCTTTGAGATACACCAAGCCAATCAGATTGCTTAGAGATAAACCAAATTGGACTGATCAGGTTACACTACACCAAAACACATCACTCTATACGCTAACATATAGTTTTTTTTTTTTTTTAAGTAACTCAAAAAACTCGTTCCGAGGTTAGTCGGAAGGAATGAACACAAGCCATTCAACCAGCGTCCGTCCACCAACTCTTACGCGCAGATCTTTTTTTTTTTTTTTTTTGCAAATCACAAGGGTTAGGTCTTTGCGTCAATAACTGATGCATAGTAAAGAAATGTGCAAAAGTGAACGAGAAGGCAGCTGCATTTCTTACCACTCATCAAATGTATATCAAACATGTCATTCTGTCACACTGAAAACAATTTCTTTAATGACCCATCGACTTACTGAATAACATTCTTGCGAAGCAAAGCGTTCTTCACCATCATGTCAAATAAACGTTCGTCTGTTATACCTGAACTGTTAGCAATTATATTGAGAATGCTCTGAGGACCAAAGGAACAGAACAAATTGCATTCCAAAAAAAATGGATTTCCTTTAAGGTCGACTCGAAAGTCGAATAAACCAAAATCTTGCAGACCTAACTCTCGAAAGGCTGAGCAGCTTTTCTGCTGAATACGATGGATCAATTTCTCTTCTTTTGAGGGATCGAGGAACCATGTTTTAGTTTCTGGAGCTTTGCCTGAAATGAAAACAAACGGAGGAACGAGTCAACAGTTAATTCTGTCTGCCTGGGAAGTTTTCCTCCTAAAATATCCCGACTGTAGTAGTAATAGGCATTAGTATAATTTCAGAGTGAAGCAAAGAGTTTCCAGCAATCTGATTGGTAGAGCGGTTCCTCATATGACGCTATATAAACCGCTCTACGCGGTTTATATAAAATGTTGAAATGAAATGTTAATAAATGTTACTAAAATGTTATGATTTTAGAAATTTCTCTGTTGTTCAGCTCTGAAATTACACGAAAACAATTATTCGCCTCAGGTTCGGCGAATGTTGTCGAATAATTCCCTCGACTTCGTCTCGGGGATTATTCGACGATATTTACCTCGCCTTCGGCGAATAATTGTTAAGTATTAGTATATAGTAAAACAGCGGATAGCGTTGAAGGCGCTCTCTGATTGGTTAGTCAAACTCCGAATATCCTTCGCTATTTACCTCTGAGCAACTCGGGAAAAAATGGCGTCCCAGTTTGCATCCGTGACAAACGAAGAAATTACTCAAATTAACGTGGTGTATATTATCTCACTGTTTTAGTATGTACTAAAACAACTATTCACCTCAGTGTCGGTGATTAACGGTGGATATTTACCTCGCCGCTTCGCGGCTCGGTAAATATCCACCACTAACCACCTCCACTTCGGTGAATAGTTGTTAACCATCCAATGAGCAGCGAGGTAAGATGTAGGAGCGAGGCACATTTTAATGAGTGTCAACCAGGATACTTGATGGCCAAGGCTGTAGCCAGACTTCAAGACAACACGAGGCAAATTTCGAGCGCCAAAGGCGCGAGCCGCTAGGGGGGTCTGGGGGCATGCCCCCCCAGAAAATTTTGAAATCTAGAGGTTCAGAAATGCTCTTTTAAGGATTTTTCGTGGCAATTTTCTTCAGAAAAGTCAATCTTCAAGAAAAAAATTTTGAAAAAAGGCCAAAATCAAGACGAGGCAATTGCCTCGTCTTGCCTCATGCTAGCTACGGCCCTGGATGGCTAACGTGTTTCAGGTGATGAGCAGTATTTTAAAGGTGAATAATTCGCTCCATAAGGAATACTTCAAGTGCCATTTTTTCAATTAAATTGTCTCTTTAAAAGCCCACCAAATTTGGCATCGCCGTAAAAATGTAGCTTTGTAGCACATTTTTCCAGTAATGACACTTAACTGGTATTGTCTCTCAGGGTTTTTCGCAAATGGTATATTAGTTGATGAATTGAAGGACACTTTCTTTCCAGTACTTACAAACAGGCAACCCTTTTTTATCACAGAGGAGTTTGTCTTCGGTTGTCCGAATGTCGTTTTCTCGTACTTTATACTCAATGCACCGCAAAGCTTTTAATTCTCCAGTTGCTACTGATTCTACAACAGCGCAGCGAATTTCCCGACCCTCTATGAACCTGCAAGAAAACAGGATGACGAAAAGAAGGAGAAAAAGGTTATTTATCGTAGAATGGGACTAGTTTTCTAACTTTAGAACGTACATTGTCTGATCCACTTCGCTGAATGTAATCAAGGTGCTGCACAAATCTGCAAACGTTATTTAGTACGTCAAGACAGCTCCATAAATTAGTTAAATCTTTGCATTCTTAAAAAAAAGTTGAATTAAGTCTAAGGCCTACTTGTTACACTTGTAGGTTTGTGTCACGTTGTGTTTCAATTCGTTAGAGTTTGCTTCGTACTTTCAGGAAGCGACCCTTTGGTTGTTGTCAACAATCATGCCGTTAGCGTGGGCGGAAAATGCGAACGACCCAACAAGCCATATTGCATGAAATTTGATAAAAGGGCCGGGTAAGTGACTGTGGTGCTGCGTCGGTCGGAGTAACAGGGTAATTTTGGTTTTGTCAACTGAGTTGGTAATGTAAATTGGCCATCTTAAAGAGTTTTAAAGCGGACGTTTCGAGCGTTAGCCCTTGGTCAGATTACACTGAATTTAGCTTTACATGTGATAAGTTTAAAAGGAGGCACGAACGTAGAAAGCAAAACCGATGCAATCTTAGATTCTTTTCGATACATCATAACTAAAATTGCTTTTTTTCCTGTCTTTTATATTGTTTGCTCACTTCTTTTCTTGAGTTGCAGTTCCCTCAAATCAATCATTACAGATATTTCATATATGCGTAACTTTTATTTCAGGCAGGGAGTCAGAAGGCTAATTGCCTGCGGTTTGAATGCTAGCTTCCTCGCCGAATAGAAAATACTTATCCCTTTTGTATTTGTTTTTACCGACTGTGAATATTTTCAAGCAAAAATGATAAACTGAAATAGAAAGATTTGGTTACTGAACATGTCAACGCTTTCTAAATTTTAGTACATTTCGCAAACAATCTAAAGACAGGCATACCCACCTTTCAATGATCACATGATCTGAAAACGATAACGCATGCTCAATAGCTGCGTTGAGAAACTTGGGGTCTTTAACCAATTGCACTGCTTTTGTGTCTTCTCCTTTACTTGCCTTAACAACACATGGGTACTTAACTTGCTCGGTAGAAGGTAGAGGGTCGCCTGCGGTACAAAAATTATCCAAATTCAGTCACTTTCACTAGTAATTAGTATTTTCGTTATAATCTTATGATAAGACACGTGCGTCAAAGAAGAAGAGCCAAAATCATCGTCATCGTGGTCACAAATTTAATAGCGGAGCTCCCACGCGTGCGTGGGGCAGAGCCCCCTGGCCATGGAATATGGTCAACCCCTTTTCATTTGGTTGTCACGTGACTGACCGAGCGTACGTATCTACCTTCAGATTGCACGGGTGGGGTAGGGGAGACTATCAAAACGAAGGGAGGGGTGACTCAGGCGAGTCCTGGCAAATGCACATCTTCTATGTTATCATTGATATTACGAGCTTAGGAGCTCCGCTTTTAGGCTAACACAGAATTTCCCAAATTCTGTGATAGTTTCTAACTGATGATCCTAATTAGTATTCGCGTTTACAAACAATAACGGTGGAGCAAGAAATATGGTGAAGGAGTTCCATTGCGGGAGTGTTGCTTGTACCTTTGCTGTAAATAAGTCCATCAGCACATGCAACATTGCCGGAAGAAAGTAAAACACCGCGTGTGCTGAGTTTATCCATGGTGAGATATCGCGATTCCGCTGATCCACCCACTACGGGAATATTCAATGCCTCAAAAAGAGCCCTATGAGAAGGAAGAAGGGAAGGTCAAGGAACATCATTAACTGACGTCCAACTTTACTTCAGTTCAACAAAGAAAAACTATTTTTTTTTATTTAATATTTAATCACTTTCACAAGAGCGTGGTGAGGGTCGCACAACAGAGCGAGGCTCCAAATTAAGTATGCCCAATATCCCACCCATCCCACCCCAGGGGAGGACATCCATCACACAGTAATCTCGTGTGTGGGAAATTAACATCTCCTACCCCAACCCTGCAGGAGATGGGACCTCCATTTATTCGTCCCTATCCGAAAAGACTAGAATATCTAACCATTTCTTGATGTTATAGAAAGGTAGCAAATTCTTCTCAATTATTTTAAGACCCTGAGTGTTGGTGGGGCCGGGGCTCGAACCCTCGACCTCCCGCACAACAGTTCAGCGCTTTATCCATTGAGCTAACCGGGAGGCGGTTAACATTAAGGCTGCCTAGCCTTGAAGTTTTAAAGATATTATGAGAAAATCTGGAAACTTTGCTTAGATTTAAGTGTAAACTTCTCAATCTTCGGACAGAACTTGTTATTTTTGACAGTTGCGATTTTGAAGTTATTTGGTCGCGGGTATGTTCATAACAATCAACTAGCTAGGTAAGTAACTAAATAAATAGCGATCCATCCAACTCAAAGAGATCAAACCTATGAGATGTCATTCCTTTCAAACAGTGACAGTGGACTAAAGCCAGATCCGGTTTTAGGACGTCCATGATGTACTGAAGGGCAGTGGTGATGTCCATCTTCTTTACGTTGTTTTCTCTTTCCTCCAGCTTTTCTAGGTCCACAATGTCGGACAGTTTCTTCACAAATGACCAGGTGCCAGTTGGTCTTACAAGGGCGTAACTGAAAATGTAGTCATACTGTTTCGATTGCATGTCCTCTGGAAACGAGCCTCCATAAAGAATGCCTAGGCGAAAACTGTATTCATCCGATGGTGAGCCCAAAACATGTAAAATCTAAAACAGCAATATAATAAAAAAAACCTGACGAAGGTTGTTTTTCCGATTATAACAATTTTGACCTAACGAAGAAGTCCTACTATGTAAATAAGCACCTCGCATCCAAAATATCGGTTCTGTGCATAGTCTTAGAACTTCGTCTAAATACCACAAAGACCTTTAATTTTTCAGTGCTTCGTCACGGCGTGCAATGAAACAGATATCTTTAAATATCCTAGGGAAACATAAGTGCACATAAATCTCGCAAAATCAAAACTCTAATCAAGAGTTTATGCACTTTCGTCTTCACCCCTCTAATACACAATAGAAACTTGTCTTTTACCTTCATGTTTGACTTCATTTTTCACTTCTATAGTTTCAGTGACTGTCTGCATTATAGACAAAATTAGAGGTAAAAAAATGGCAACATCAACTCAAATCAAGCGTTTTGCCAGAGGCTAATAAAAAATTGCGAAGGGAGCAATTGTGGAGAATGCTATCAAACATACTGCATAAGCCACAAGTTAAAGTCGGCATTTCATGAAGCTTACAGCAAGAATAACAAACGGTTTCCAAATTTTATTGTAACAATGATACAGCCGTTAATGTCACCGTTCGAGTTAAAAGAATACATTGCCTATGTGCTGTCTACTCGGAAAATGACTGAAAGCCATTTGTGAGTTGTATTTTTGGATCACACTTCTGGTTTCGTGATAAACCTTGAAATAAATTGTTTTCACTAACTCCTTTATTTCCTTTATCTTTTTCTCTTCTTTTTCCTCTAAACGCAACAACCTGCTGCAGCTTCTTATATAGTTCCCCACAATCTTTCTAGAAGATTCTACAGATTTACAACACGACTATTGACCACTATCAAAAATGGCTGCCGGATTAATATTCTTTAGTTTAAATTTGAATTAGTCTTTCTGGCCTCGCTTGAGATGATGTATTCTTTTGAATTTTGTACTGGAAAACGAGGCCAGAGAGGCTAATTTAAATTTAAACAAAAGAATATTAATCCGGCAGCCATTTCTAAAAGTGGTCAATTTTTAGTAACATTACATCATAGAATTTTCCAGAATTTACGGTAAACAACTCGAGTTTCTATAAATAGACGTCACGTACTCATGCCGGAACTACTAGAACTTTCCAAAAGACTAATCAAGAATGTTCTGGAAATCATAGGATAATCGTTAAACGTGCCAAATAACATGTCTTCTGTCCACTTCACTCCTTCGATACACCAATCCTCCTTTCCATTCCTGTTAACATTATGTTTAATCAACAGACATTTTTGCGTTAGGATTCTGTTAGGGGGCTTCATTGACAGTGAAAATTGGTTTTGAAAGAACGCGTCTTAACATGATAGCTAAGGGATCTGAGGTAAACTGGAATTACTGGATAGATTTCTAGATAATAGGGGGCTGAATTCAAACCTTTCTAGATAGTTGCATAATAATGGCTCTAAGGGTGGACATCTCATTCAAACACTTTGCGAATTTACCTCAAATTAACAGATTTCTCTTTCGTTAGAAATACTTCTTGGCACTAATGATGGAAGAGCCGTGAAAGAAATTAACTTACGTCCTCTTGACTTGTGATAATGTCCCGAAAAAACCTATGAAATAAAACGGTCAGCGTAAATTAATTAGTTGGCAACTAGCTGAGTGTGAAATATATATAGGAATCAAGGGACATTGTGAGTAAGTCGTGGATACATCACGTTTGCATGGATTTTGAAGATATCCATTCCTTTTTACAAAAACATACACTTTTACATGTTGACATAGGCAGTCAAAGGGTAACTCTCAGATAGAGTTGAAACTAGTTGGAATTACTTGAACTACTGGGGTGGTGTGGGGTGAAAAGTCAGAATTCACATTTTAGCTATCGTTTCTACCTAACAGGAAAGCCTGATAGGTTACAAACAAAATATTTCCCTGGTAAAGCGTAATCGCAAGAACACTTAAGATTGCGCAGCTATGACTTTATATAAAGCAAGTGACAATCGTGATGTAGCGGCGGGCGACTCTCCGTGTGTTTTAACTCTCCGTGTGTTTTAAGGTGGCTCCTACCGGTTTTCATCTTTTTGATGGTTTGTAACTTTGAAAGAACACAACAGAAAGACTGACCAAGGCCAGTTGAACACTTTTACGGGGTTGAATTACATAATCATTGGTTATCCAAAAATAAGTGTCATTTCGTCACTACCAGTTTCCATGGCAACGCTTTCATAGGCTTATTCAGACGCATTTTTTAGCTTGTGGCTTAAATAATTCGCAAACTAACCTGGTGACCCCCTGATATTTTTCAGTGATTGCTTTTGGCACTTGAAAAGGAGAATGCACAAAGATTTTTTAAAAAATTCCACGGAGTGAAATTTCAGAAAATCTACAAAAAGGGCAATTTTCACACATCGCAAGTTTCCTTCTTTAGAATTTTCTAGTTTTTTTTCTGATGATTCCTTTCGACGTTAACATCATATTGGAACAATAAAAAGAAGGGGTCACCGGACTTGTTTTCATGCAATAGCTTTCGTGAGTTTAGCAGTTTCCACACGCGTTCTCGCGCATTTAAAAATCTGGATTCTATAAGATCGACATTTGCTCATGATCTGTTTTAGCTACCGCTGACAATTGCGTGTGCTCGCGCGAGCACCTACGATCTGATGTTTACAGACGTTTACTGCTAAGAAAATCAGTAAACAGCCGTCAAAGCCTCCCGAGCTCATATTAAAAATCCTACACATGACTTCTGGCTATATCATATTATTTTCCTTTAAGTTTCAAAGTCTTCTTCCACTTCAGTTAGATTATCCTTCACCTGAGCTCTTCTTTTTTCACCGTCGCAAGATTTCATATCGGTTGAATATTTCTTTTAAATGCGAAGTGAAGCAACCTTTACTTCTCCGAAAATCGTCTTCGTTATCTTAGTTTCTATCTCCTGCATTCACAGTGGCCGCTCAACACATCAAATACAAGCTCTTAGGTAAACTTCTCACAAAAGTAGAAAAAAATTCTCGCGCCGCCGTCTTTGTTTTAAATTTTCGTCTTTTAATCTCGCGCTTCCTTCGCACGTTTCTCTCGCAAGTGATGCATGAGTGATCTGTTCCCCGCGCGAGGAAACTGGTACGAGCCACCTTAAGAGGTGTCGTAGCCTGTCTTGATTTCGGTAAACTTAAGGACTACTTTACGGGCTCACGATTAAAACTCTCAGATGTAGAATAAACTTATTTATTCCCTTGACATCAATGTTGTTTAACTGTTAAAGGCCGTAAACTGAAATTCGATCGGCATAAAATATAAACTAGAAACTACAAGGTAGGCAAATAGCTCAAAGAGAACGCGTGGCAGTTTTCCCGCGAGTAGCTTTAACTCCGAAACTTATTAGAATATCGGTGATGAAAAGACTTAAACGAGAAACGATGGCCTGGTAACGAGGCTCTTGCAGCAGAAGGCTACATTAACATCTAACTGTGCCTAAAAGGCAAAAACAATGGTAACTCTTGTTTCCGAATGTCGCTTTGGCTAAGGCGAACAATTATATACAATAACATAAAACGAGTACTAAATATCTAAATTCGATTGAAAACTAAAACTAAAGAAGTTTCTTAACTTACATATCGGTCCTGCGCTTGCCTCTTGTTGCTTGTTTTCTTGAATTCTTTATCTTATTTTTCTTGTGTTCGATATGAACACGCAGAAACTACACCTCGAGGTTAAATGAATACGTACTTTAAGAGCGGAAAATCACACAAACGAGCTAATTGTTTCTTTGTCGAAACGGGAGCACGCGCTGTTAACCCTTGGCTACAACAGACCGCTTGGCGTTCGTTACACGTGAGACGTTGTTGTACTCTACACCTAAACGATCACTCCCCTTGGAGAATGAGAAGCTCTCGCGACAGTAGCCTCCTTCGCAGACGCTCTTTGGGCTCGTCACGCAATCTTCCTCGCCCAAGTTCGTGGGAAAGGAAGATTGCGTAACGAGCTCAAAGAACGTCTGCGAAGGAGGCTACCGCGAGAGCGACTTTCATTACTTTTTTCTTCTTCAGGATTTTCACATATGGCACGATTCAAGTACCTTAATTTATTTATACATATAAGTTATGGAATTCTCTCCCTAACTACATGAGATCGATTCCTTAATTAAGTAAATTTAAATTGGAAATTTCCAAAATGAAATTTGACATTGACTGTTGTACTTTTTGTAGTAAATAATATTTTAAATTTCTAACTTAATTTCAATATCTTTACTTGGAGATATTAGCAAGTATTCGCTATCTTTAATTCAAGTTTAAATAAAGTTATTGTATTGTGTTGTATTATTGTATTGTAAATGCTTCATACAGGGCATTAGTAACAGAACTTTAACCAACTTCGCTCCTCCACTAAGGAATAATCGGAGTGGGTCATTATAAAATTCGACAGAGCGTAAAACATGGTAAAAGAATTCTATCATTTGTTTAGTAAGTAAACAAGCTGTAGGTAATCACTATCATGTAGGCGATTTTGTACAAGTTCTTCATCATGCGCAATATGTGGTACACACGAAACGATAAAGAAATTTTAAAAATTGACCTTTGGCGGTCTACCGTATTTTTAACGTATTTCAGTATTTCAATTTTTTAATGTTTTTTTCTGATCCATGATCCGATCCGGATTTTGTCGGCGCTGCGCTCACTCATAACAAAGTTACGCTCAAAGTTTCCGGCTCGTAAGAATCACTCGTAAAGGGCTCGCTATTTATAAACCCCTTGTGAGCTTGGAGAATCAACGTGCAAACGTCCCGAGGACTCTTCCAATTCAGCATCTACACACATAGTCACACCTTTAGACTTTCAAAGAGCTCTGACTCAGTTACACATGTATTGACTGTGATGAGTATTTTCATAATTTCCTAAGCTACAGTTATACTCTGAAAGGGTGGAATTACGTAATAGGTTGCTTAAATCTTATTTGGCGCTAACTCCTTAAAGCGGGGGTAAGATTATATATTATATATCTCAAACCTGCGTTATCTCTTGATTTAGTTTGTGAAAATATCATTCTCACATATACTTTGTACTTACCAAGTTCTACGATGTCGATGAGTGCAGTCAACCAACGATTTTTGACGAGATCAATAGCGCTTTATATACTGTTACTAAAAATAGATTTTGTCACGTGATAACCCATGGGACGCCACTCACAGACCAAGACAAACATTTGCGACCAGCTTAAGGAAATGTATGAGCGAGAGCTGTAAAATTAAAACAAAACGACGAAAAATTTCGTCAAAAAAATGACTTAGCGTTCTAAAAGGAAGCGGCATGGTTAGTACCAAACACTGTTGTTGGGGTGATTGTAAGACAGACTCAAGATATGCAGATAAATAGCCAAAATCACTCAAAGAGCGAAAGGAATCGGGGAAGAAAGTATTCATTCCTTTCCCAAAACCGCGAGACATGGCAAAGTGCAAGCCTTGGCTAGTAGCTTGTTCGCGTGATTTTTTACGGAGAAAAACATAACAAGAAACACTTAAGTTATATTTGTGCTCTTCACTGGCCCGGCGTAAAAGGTCCAACAACCGAATTTCCCGATCCACTGCAGGCAAATCTAAGACCAGCGCAAGTAAGTTGAGCACATGCTCTTAAGAGAAAAGCACCGAAAGAACGAGAAAATCCAGCGTCAAAGAAACAGAAATTATTCAATGAGAACTGCATAAACATTAACTACATAAACTGGCATTTAATAGAAACACAACCAGTATTGAGCGAAATATACAAAAATCCTCCGCTCGTATCTTACAAAAGAGGGCGATCGCTCAAAGACATACTCGTCAGGGTCAAACTTTGAATAGGCTAATCTAAACACGCGCTGGGGAGTCGTGTAGGCCTGTTGACCCCCTTTTTACATTGTTTACATCAGAATTTTCTTGAAGAACTTTGGCAGCAAACCATTTTCCATGATCGATTGCCGGATCAAGGGTGTGACAATTCCCGCAGCTCACACAGTCTCTCACTCGCTGTACAAGATCTTCTCGTTTACCGCTTAATTTTAAGCCTACATTTTAACCACCGTTTTAGCTGGTCTACAGTGTATTCTACCGGTTCTCTTTCAAATTTGGAGCCAGGAACGCCGTCCTCTTCGATCAGAACTGTAAGGGAATGAAGCGAACTACTCGCCATTTCCCTTGTAGCTCTCAAAGAAGTGGAGTTTGTTTGTCTGAGTCATGCGAGGGGTCTAAAATCTCATGACGTCATTAGCATAAAGCGCTTATTGCATAATTAGGTCTTAAGGTGGCTCGTACCAGTTTCCTCGCGCGGGGAACAGATCCCTCTAGCGTCACGCGCGAGAGAAACTTGCGAAAGAAGCGCGAAATAAGGTGACTCGTACCAGTTTCCTCGCGCGGGAAACAGGTCACTCTTGCGTGACGCGCGCGAGAGAAACGTGTGAAAGAAGCGCGAGATCAAAAGATGAAAATTCAAAACAAAGATGGCGGCGCGTGGAATTTTTTCTACTTTTGTGAGAAGTTTACCTAAGAGCTTGTATTTGATGTGTTGAGCGGCCACTGCGAATGCAGGAGATAGAAACTAAGAAAACCAAGACGATTTTCGGAGAAGTAAAGGTTGCTTCACTTCACATTCAAAAGAAATATTCAACCGATATGAAATCTTGCGACGGCGAAAAAAGAAGAACTCAAGTGAAGGATAATCTACCTGAAGTGGAAGAAGACTTTGAAACTTCAAGGAAAATAATATGATATAGCCAGAATTCATGTGTAGGATTTTTGAGATGAGCTCGGGAGGCTGTCTTTGACGGCTGTTTAATGATTTTCTTAGCAGTAAACGGGCAAGTAATTCATGGCAGTCTCCATATAGACTCCCTGTTACCCAGTCTCCATATAGACTCCCTGTTACCCATTCTCCCCGTGTACCCTGTGTACCCTATGTACCCTGTGTACCCTGTGTACCCGTGTGTACCCTGTATACCCGTGTGTACCCGTGTGTACCCTGTGTACCCGTGTGTACCCCTGTGTACCCTGTGTACCCTGTGTACCCGTGTGTACCCTGTGTACCCGTGTGTACCCTGTGTACCCGTGTGTACCCTGTGTACCCGTGTGTACCCTGTGTACCCTGTGTACCCGTGTGTACCCTGTGTACCCCTGTGTACCCGTATGTACCCCGTGTACCCAGTGTACCCAGTGTACCCTGTGTACCTTGTGTACCCTGTGTACCCTGTGTACCCGTGTGTACCCTGTGTACCCAGTGTACCCAGTGTACCCTGTGTACCTTGTGTACCTTGTGTACCCTGTGTACCCTGTGTGCCCGTGTGTACCCTGCGTACCCAGCGTACCCTGTGTGCCCTGTGTACCCGTGTGTACCCGTGTGTACCCTGCGTACCCTGTGTGCCCTCTGTGCCCTGTGTGCCCTGTGAACCCTGTGTACCCTGTGTACCCTGTGTACCCGTGTGTACCCTGTGTACCCGTGTGTACCCTGCGTACCCTGTGTGCCCTGTGTACCCTGTGTACCCTGTGTACCCTGTGTACCCTGTGTACCCGTGTGTACCCTGTGTACCCAGTGTACCCAGTGTACCCTGTGTACCTTGTGTACCTTGTGTACCCTGTGTACCCTGTGTGCCCGTGTGTACCCTGCGTACCCAGCGTACCCTGTGTGCCCTGTGTACCCGTGTGTACCCGTGTGTACCCTGCGTACCCTGTGTGCCTTCTGTGCCCTGTGTGCCCTGTGAACCCTGTGTACCCTGTGTACCCTGTGTACCCGTGTGTACCCTGTGTACCCGTGTGTACCCTGCGTACCCTGTGTGCCCTGTGTACCCTGTGTACCCTGTGTGCCCTCTGTACCCTGTGTGCCCTGTGTACCCGTGTGTACCCTGTGTACCCTGCGTACCCTGTGTGCCCTGTGTGCCCTGGGTGCCCTGTGTATCCTGTGAACCCTGTGTACCCATGTGTACCCATGTGTACCCATGTGTACCCATGTGTACCCTGTGTACCCTGTGTACCCTGTATACCCATGTGTACCCCTGTGTACCCTGTGTACCCATGTGTACCCTCTGTATCCTGTGTACCCATGTGTACCCATGTGTACCCTGTAACATTCTACTTTAAAGGGGGTGACAAACATTCAGGGGAACAAATAACCCAGAAAGATACCACAATGGTCAGGGATGGAAAAGATGAACATGGCTTGGAAACGACGAAGTTGAAAAAAAGTAGGTATCAGTTTTGCAATACGCACAAACCATTAGCTAGCTGCCATAAACTATGGCATTTCAGTTCTTGATAACTAAGGGAGTTCGGACTGATTGTTCTAATACCATATCAAATGGTACTATCTACAATACAAATATAGTAAACATTGAGCAGTCTTGACGTCCGCCATTATATTTAGAAAAAACTATTGCTTTTGAAACAATTTTCAGTGTTAAGAATCCAAATAATAATTTTAAAGGCTTATTGTGTGAAATTCAAGATATTCTTTTAAGGCAACAAAATCGCGCGAGGATATGATGGGCAATGGGCAACACACCCCTTAATTGTCTGTGTAGTACTCAGTTGCCTAGTAGAACAATAAACTTCGTTGATCAAACATTGTGGCCTGTGTTTTCATCTGATTGAATATAAAGTGGAAACTGTTTTGCAATACGCACAAAACATTAGCTAGCCGCCATAAATCACTCATAAAAGTTCGCGTTATATTAATCTGGTTTTTAATCAAGGGTAAACATGATTTTGAACTGTATTAATTCGACATTCCAACTTCGACATTTTGTTATGTCATAAGTCATTTCGGGATACAATGATTCGCAACTGTAATTAAATTGTAACAAATAAAAAAAACGTAAATCATAAGTATCGTTAAATTATTCTCTTAATTTCTCCCTTTGTACCCCTAAAAGAGCGTAGTTAATTGAAGTGGAATGGTTGGGGAACCATTTCTTTAATTTCTGTTGGCTTTTTTGACGTAACCGTGCACAACGTTCAATTTGAACTGACCGACCAATCATCCCGGGGGGACTGCCATATAAAAAGGACTGGGATGCTCGTTGTCTCGCTTAGGGCTGTAAATTTCAAGATAATGGTCTCACTTTGGGTGTTCTGGGAAAAATTGAATAACATTTAGCCGTAAAGGTATCTTTTAGGGTTGCACGCGATGAAAAATATATTTAAAAAATTCTTTTTTTCAGGAGCCTATTACTCAAGAGCCAATTGCTCCAGGCTTTATTTACTCGATTCATGTTGAAATGGCCTCCTTTAGGGGTCCACGCATACATTCGTCTCCTTTAGGAGTTTATTTCAAAATTCCAGACGAGCATCCCAGTCCATTTTATATAGGATTTCCCCTTCGGGCTGATAAAATCATAATAAGTTATTCATAATTCATTTGTGAACATACAAAACGAGATTGTGCACGGCCAGAGAGCTTCCATTCATTCCAACTGATGTTTGCCAGGTTTCCTGTATACACGGTATACAGGGTATACTTAGGTATACATGAATATACAGGGTGTACAGGGTATACAAGGTAGACAGGGTATACGAGGTATACAAGGGTATACGAGGTATACAAGGGTATACATGATATGCATGGGTAAACAGGGTACACAGGGTACACATGGGTACACAGGGTACACAGGGTACACAAGGTACACAGGGTACACAGGGTACACATGGGTACACAGGGTACACAGGGTACACATGGGTACACAGGGTATACAGGGTACACAGGGTACACAGGGTACACACGGGTACACAGGGTACACAGGGTACACACGGGTACACAGGGTACACACGGGTACACGGGGCACACAGGGCACACAGGGTACACAGGGTGCACAGGGTACACAGGGTACACAGGGTACACATGGGTACACATGGGTACACAGGGTACACACGGGTACACAGGGTACACACGGGTACACAGGGTACACACGGGTACACAGGGTACACAGGGTACGCAGGGTACACAGGGGTACACAGGGGTACACAGGGTACACAGGGTACACAGGGTACACAGGGGTACACAGGGGTACACAGGGTACACAGGGTACACAGGGTACACAGGGTACACATGGGTACACAGGGTACACAGGGTACATAGGGAGAATGGGTAACAGGGTACACAGGGTACACAGGGTACACAGGGTACACACGGGTACGCAGGGTACACAGGGTACACAGGGTACACAGGGTACACACGGGTACACAGGGTACACAGGGTACATACACACGGGTACACAGGGTACACAGGGTACACAGGGTACACAGGGTACACAGGGTACACAGGGTACACATGGGTACACATGGGTATACAGGGTACACACGGGTACACAGGGTACACACGGGTACACAGGGTACACACGGGTACACAGGGTACACAGGGTACGCAGGGTACACAGGGGTACACAGGGGTACACAGGGTACACAGGGTACACAGGGTACACAGGGGTACACAGGGGTACACAGGGTACACAGGGTACACAGGGTACACAGGGTACACATGGGTACACAGGGTACACAGGGTACACAGGGTACACAGGGTACACAGGGTACACAGGGTACACAGGGTACATAGGGAGAATGGGTAACAGGGTACACAGGGTACACAGGGTACACAGGGTACACACGGGTACGCAGGGTACACAGGGTACACAGGGTACACAGGGTACACACGGGTACACAGGGTACACAGGGTACACAGGGTACACAGGGTACACACGGGTACACAGGGTACACAGGGTACACAGGGTACACAGGGTACACAGGGTACACATGGAGAATAGGTAACAGGGAGTCTACATGGAGACTGGGTAACAGGGAGTCTATATGGAGACTGCCATGAATTACTTGCCAGTAAACGTCTCTAAACATCAGATCGTAGGTGCTCGCGCGAGCCCACGCAATTGTCAGCGGTAGCTAAAACATATCATGAGCAAATGTTGATCTTATAGAATCCAGATTTTTAAATGGGCGAGAACGCGCCTGGAAATTGCTAAACTCACGAAAGCTATTGCATGAAAACAAGTCCGGTGACCCCTTCTTTTTATTGTTCCAGTATGATAATAACGTCGAAAGGAATCGTCAGAAAAAAAAAATAAAAAATTCTACGGAAGGAAATTTGCGATGTGTGAAAATTTCCCTTTTTATAGATTTTCTGAAATTCCGCTCCGTAGAATTTTTTAAAAATCTTTGTGCATTTTCCTTTTCAAGTGCCAAAAGCAATCACTGAAAAAAATCAGGGGGTTACCGGGTTAGTTTTCTAATTATTTCAGTCACAAGCTAAAAAATGCGTCTGAATAAGCCTATGAAAGCGTTGCCATGGAAACTGCAAGTGACGAGATGACACTTATTTTTGGATAACCAATGATTATGTAATTCAACCCCGATAAGTGTTCAACCGGCCTTCGTCAGTTTTTCTGTTGTATTCTTTCAAAGTTACAAACCATCAAAAAGATGAAAACCGGTACGAGCCACCTTAAGGGGCGGTCCGACTTAACCACAGGCGCTGTTGTTAAGGACCAATTCGGCCAGGTCAGCGCTAATCTCTTAGGCTGGTCTACAAGTGCAATGCAAATGTAAACGCAAAAGCTCAAATGCAAATACATTTCAAGCGCGTCCGCCTCAAACGCAACGAAAGTAAGATACGCAAGCGTCGTGAAAAAATTTTTTTTCTAAAGATGGCCCACTATGAGCAAGCGCAAGGTTTGCTGCAATATGTTTTATCGTTCTTCTTCGTTTTCAGAGTATTATGGAGAAAAATTACACTTATAGTGCATAATGAATGGTTCGAGAGCCATTTTACCACTGCATCGATGTATGTTTTGTAAATTTTTACATTCTTTCGTTAAACATACCGTCTTTAAAGCCCACCTCTGGTCACATCTCTCTAAGTAAGACCTCCTTTGATTTGTCTTTAGATTTCGGGAAACGTTTGTCACAGAGTTCAGCAGCTGGGCTCGGTTGTGCAAAAGAGGGTTAACCCGGGTTAACTAAGCCAAACTTTAGGGTAAATCTTTAGTCGCGTTGTTCGAAAGAAGGTTATGTTAGTTTCAAAACGCGTTAGTTCGTATACTTTTCTCTTATGATCTGTTCCGGTTTATACTGAATTCTTCTTTAGTTAATGATTATTACTTAATAAGTTGGCTATTTCAATCAGTTTCATTTATGCTCATGTGTAAGAGATTGTATTCCATATTTCACCGCTATTATAGTTGGTGCTGCCACTATTGAAATTTTTATCTGATATCAACCAATCATTAGCTATCAACGGATTATTACGAATTATCAGCTATAGTTAAGAGCTAAACCAAAGTAAATCTTTCTTTATTTTACATTTTAGACATTTCCCTTTCTTAATCCAACAGTATTAGTTTATTTCTCGCATTAAGTTCTCTTTGTAATCGGGCCCTTGTTAGTTGGTTTAGTGTTTACTTTCCCCAGGGTATTTTCTTAGTTTAGTTTCTGTGGTGTTTTCTTTTAGTCCACACAAATTGCTTTAATGCTGTTTAATTGTCTTTGTCGGGGTACTCGTATCTCTCTAGATGCCTTAACACTATGTCGTATGGGATAGGGCGATTTGTTTTTGGAAAGGATAATCCACAAAAGGCGATACAAGTTTATCACTTTCCGAATCATATCTCTCGTCAAATCCCGTCGGAAAAACGACTAAAACGTCTTCTTCTAATCAAGTGATTCTTCAGATGCATTCCATCTGCTTTTCCTTTAAGGATACGAGGTCAGTAAAAATCTGAAGAGATGAAGTTAAAGCAGCTGAAAATTTGCTGTTCATTCCGGTAGTCGCCAAAAGCGGCTTCGTGTTTTGAAATTGCCCCGGAAATCAGAGGCGCAACCACCTACCGCCACTCAGGATAATGTAGAAATTTCGTATGATCATAGCATATGCACAAGTAAACCTGCTCTGTAGCTGTCAGTCTTCAATAGCAGTCCTAATAGTCGGTAGGCGAAAATTGACACTTCCACAAATTGGTATAGCTTTTTCAGTATTTAGTATTTTCTCTTATTTTGATGATGATGATGATCGTTTAACTCCATACTCTCGCTGTTAAGGCAGATACAGTATGAGTCAGTATTATATGGCTGTGTCTCACAAGGACTGGGAACTACCGAATTCCCGAATCTGATTGGCTGAAATCAATATTGAAAACGGTCTAGATTTTCCCATCTAGACCGGCATCTAGACCGGTCTAGAAAAAAAAGGTACAAAGAATATAAAAACTTGGCATAAAAGACACAGCCATATAATAAACATCTTATTAACCGAGCAAGGTCGGTCTGTATGGGAGAATCTTGACCTCGGTCAGTATTACATAGGTACTATAATAAATATACATCTTATTGATAAAGAACAGTAACAAAATTATTAAGTCTGTCTGTGGCCCCCCCTAAACCAATCTATTCGAGCATTTCCGGTACTTCGCAAAGAATAACCATGATGCACCTGTGTGGTGTGAGGAAGGATGAAACTTATAGGTTCAGTCCTCCTCGCCCCAGGCCATGAACCTGGAACACAGTTCAGCTCTGCGAATCACGAGCCTCACTAAGGCCAGATCCATAGCCAAGACGGGGGAAGATTATCCTAAGTGCTTTCTGTTGTACTGACCCGACGAGCTCATTCAGGTACTCAGGAAGATATGCCCAAACAGGCGCCGCGTACTCCAAGACCGACCATACTAGGGAGCAATAAGGACTATATCAGTCTGGGGGACTCCAGCCTTCCCAAGGACTCTAAGGACGTAAAGGCGCTTGTTCGCCTTCTTCACAATGTATTCAATGTAGCTGTTCCAGGAGAGATCTGAGGAAATATAGACACCGATTAACTTGTAACTATCTTCTTGACTGATACTAGTACTCCCAAGAACTAAGCCTTGAGGAGAGGCAGGCAGGTAATGAAGAAAGTTTACTTGGAGCTCTTTACATTTCTTGGGGTTTAAGCGCATTCCCCGTAGTGTAGCAAAATCCCTAATCTCGTTAGCAATAAATTGTAAATAACTCGGTGAGCATCTAGGAATTATTACAAAAACCTTGGTGTCATCAACATACTTTAGTCGATTTGGCGAGCTAGACACTAGGTGATTGACGAGAATAGAAAATAGTAGCGGGGCAGATTTTGTACCCTGAGGGATACCCCCATTGTTTACCATAACATTTGACAAGTCATTCCCAATTTTGACGCGCTGGGGCCTATTAGAAAGAAAGGAACAAAGCCATCTAACAATTACATTGTTGAATTTCAATTCATTGATCAAGGCGTCATGGTCCACTTGATCCAAACCTTTTGAAAAGTCTGCGAAGAAAATTCTCACTAAGCCCTTCCCTTTATCTAGAGCTTCCAATATTATATGGAGCATATCCACCAAGGCATGCCTGGTCGATCTGCCTGATATTGAGAACTGTTTAAGATCCAGGCTCTTTGTACATGGCTCCTCAGGTGATCCAGAGCAAACCCTTCGAGGACCTTGGCCAATGGTATTGTTAGAGTGATTGAAGTCTCAAATCCTCTTCTAACCGCATTGGTGGGGATACCTTGGGGGTTGGGGTCACGATGGAAGTCTTCAATACATCAGGAACACACCCTTCGCCAAAGGAACAGTTATATGGGTCACTTACAACCGGGGCCAGTTCTTGAGCAAATTCTATCCAGACCCGTGAGGGAATTTGGTCAGGACCAGGAGACTTGTTAGCCTTAATTGAACTGAGAACCTTGAACGCCTTGCCATGTGTTCAGTACAAGAAATTCATGGGAGACAGGGAGGGATTATTTTCGCCTCAGAATACGGGAGATCTTGACTGGGTCACGTAGATGAGCAACCAATCATGCTTATTAATTTATTTGATTTATTTTGAACTGATCCTTGATCCAGTAATCCTTGATCTAGTTTTTCCAGGAAACCTTTTATATTCGCGAAGGATATCCTGGTGTTATAGGGCGTTTTGACGGAACTCACGTAAACATGCACTCGCTTTTAGAGAAAGAAAACGACTATGTGAACAGAAGAGGTTTTTACGCCATCAGTGTTAGGTGTCTGCAACCATGAACGCGATTAGACTTCTTGGTATAGCAAAACTTCTAAAATAAAATCAAATGTAAACATCTCAGAGAACTCTTCCAAGAACCAAAACGTCGCGGAGGACCGAGCTCTAACTTCAACAAGAAAAGTTTGATTTGAGTGCATGTCTACCGATGTTGTTGCCCGTTGGCCAGAAACGTATTCTGAACAAGTAACGCTTGCAGTTATTTGCAAAACACCATCGCTCCCTCGACGATGGCGTTCATCTCGGGGACAGTGGGTAGGCATTGTGGTGACCACTTCCGGTTGTCGTTTTGTTATCTGTCGATCATGTAATTCCCCGGCTACAAAGAGAGAGAGAAAAAGCTTGGCGCCGTTGTAAAGACTTGGAGTTTAACAAATACACCGCTTCATGAAATAACATTCTAGCATGCAGTCAATACACTACCCTGGCGACGAGGATGGGATGCAACACTGAATCAATGAAATTCCACTCCAGCCGATAGGAACACAGAATCAAAATAACCCGAGTCAAGCCGATAGCTTACGCAGCCATGAGTACCCTGCCGCCGTTTCCCTCATATGATCTTTCTCAAAACCAAGGAACACTTGCCACTCGGTGGATAAAGTACATCGCACGGTTCTGCAACCTTATTGTGGTGTTGAATGTGACCAACAAGAAGCGACAGCAGGCTCTTCTATTACACTATGCAGGCGAAGAGATCAACGATATTGTTGAAACGCTGCCCGACGCCGTTGTAGGAGCAGACGAAGACCTGCTCGAGAAAACAGTCACGGCTCTCACAAACCACTTCACGCCGAGGACTAATGTGGTCTACGAAGAATACAAGTTCAGGCAAGCAAAACAAGACTCAGGAAGAAGACCTCGTGACCTATTACCCCAGCCTGAAATACCTATCACAACCTGCGAATTCGCTGATGCCGACCGAGAAATCAAAAGCCAGATTATTGAACTGCGTTCGTCGTCCAACAAGCACCGAAAAGCTGTCAGTGATCCTGGAATTACCTTAGATGTACTCCACGATTAAGGCAAAACCCCGGAGCTTACCAAAACACAAGTCAAAGAATTGGAAACTTCAAAGCAGAAGTAAACAAACTCGATAAACACCGTGAAGTAACCCGACGGAAATGTTAAAATGGACCCCCACGAGACAAGAAGGAACGCCCGGGACACGGATTTTTCCGATCATACTCAGGAAGAACAACATGCCGAGACTGCGGTGGCGCTTACCCACATGATGGCGGCATGCGATGTTATCCGGCCTATCAGAAAGAGTGCCGAAGTTGCGGCAAGCTGGGACATTTAGAATCAGTCTGTCGCAGCAAACCAAAGGCAAGATCTCACAAGCGAGAGTCACGGAAAACAGTCAGCAGACTCGACGAGTACTTGAATGAATCCAGTGACAGCGATGACGAAAACACCTTCCATCTAAGCATCCACAGTGTTAACGGTAAGAACACGAAGCAGCCGTTGTTCAAGGTCAAGATCAATGGTACCTGGCTGACTCTGATGGCCGATTCAGGATCTAGTATCACCATCCTAGACGAGGACTTCAAATCACTTCAGAATCGACCACGCAAGAGCGACACCACGACTTGGGTATACCCGTACAAGTCCAAAACGCTTCTGAGTATGCTCGGGAAGTTTAAAGCAACCGTAACAACTGAAAACGAGACCATATTTCAGGAGACTATTTACGTCGCTGAAGGAGCAGGCAGATCCCTTCTGAGCTGGCAAGCCTCGTAGAACTTAGGGCTCATATCGATCACAAGTCCACTGGGACCTAAATCCAGACAAGAGATCAATCAGTTGGTGCAGGAGTATGACGATTTGTTCAAAGGCCTTGGAAAGCTGAAAGATTACCAAGTACATCTGCATATCGACGACGGCGTCCAGCCATCAGCACAATCTCACCGACGTGTACCCTTCCATGTCCGGAAGCAACTCGAAGAACAGCTAAAAAGAGACGAGCAGCACGGCGTTATCGAGTACGTGGATGGACCGACCCCATGGGTTTCACCGGTTGTTGTAGCACCCAAGCCCAAGTAGCTTGGCAAAATCAGAATGTGCGTTGACATGAGACAGGCCAATAGAGCGATCCAACGTGAACGACACATCACACCAACGATCAAAGAAATCATCGCTGACTTGAACGGAACCACAGTGTTCAGTAAGCTTGACTTGAATCAAGGGTACAATCAACTAGAACTCGCCCCGGAATCTAGATTCATCACAATGTTTAGCCCCCACGTCGGACTGAGGCGGTATACGCGCCTAAACTTCGGAATTGTCTGTGCAGCCGAAATATTCCAAAATGCCCTCCGCGAAACCTTGAGCGACATACAAGGAGCGCTCAACCTGAGTGATGATAACTCAGTGCACAGAAAGACACAGGAAGTCCACGACCGAGTATTGCGAGAAACCTTTCAGCGCCTCCGGGAGAAGGGCCTGACCGCAAACCGCGACAAATGCAAGCTTTCACAGCATAGCCTCGAGTTCTTTGGTTATGTGTTCTCTAGTAAAGGCATCTCTGCTAGTCCGAAGAAGGTCAAGGCGATAACCAATCTCCCACCACCAACTAACGTCGCAAAAGTGCGCAGTCTCCTTGGTAAGGCCAATTACTGCTCCAGATTCATTCTTGCTTACGCAACGCTAACACAGCTCCTCCATGAGCTGACCCAAAACAACATGCCTTAGGAGTGGAGCAGCTTAAGACCGTCCTTATGCAAGCACCTGTAACCGCTTACTTCGACCCCAGCAGGAACACCGAAGTCAGCGTCAATGCAAGCCTCGTTGGGCTTGGGGCAATCCTGGCTCAAACTGACCCCATCACTGGAGACAAGCACGTGGTTGCGTACGCAAGCAGATCCTCCACTCCCTTAGAACAGTAAAATAGTCAGACTGAGCTTGAAGCTCTTGCTGTCGTATGGGGATGTGAATATTTTCACCTATACGTCTATGGCAAACCGGTAACTGCCATCACAGATCATAAGCCGTTACTTGCGATATACAACAAACCTCGGTCAAAACCACCACCACGCTTCGAGAGGTGGACACTGCGCTTACAGCCATACCAAGTGACTGTTGTGTACGAGCAAGGAGAAGGAAAGCCGGCTGACTATATGTCCCGACACCCTGAGAAGTCAACGCTTTCCAGCAGTCGACAGCAACGCGTGGCAGAAGAGTTCGTGGACTACATCACACACGCTGCCAAACCCAACGCACTCAAGTTAGAGGACATCACGCAAGCAACTATGAAAGACCCAACCCTTCTAGCTGTCATTGATGCTGTGCGTGCCTACAACTGGTTTGAGCCGTCCAAGCGACCCGACATTAACCAAAACACGTACAAAGCTCTTGAACGGGTCCAGAAAAGAATTGACCATCTGCAGTTCCTCGAGTGTACTCTTGAGAGGAAGACGGATCATTGTCTCTGAAGTTTTACAATAGACAGTAATTGATCTCGCACACGAAGGTCATCAGGGCATCACGAAAACAAAGTCACTGCTTCGGGAGAAGGTGTGGTTCCCAGGTATCAACGACACAGTTGAGAAGAAAGTGAAGTCCTGTCTTGCATGCCAAGTGACGACCCCAGAAACCAAATGCGAGCCCCTTAACGTGTCTCCGCTGCCAGAGGGACCATGGCAACAGATTAGTGCAGATTTTAAGGAACTGTCTGGTGGAGGATACTTACTCGTCCTCAACAACGACTATTCCAGATACCCCATTGTAGAAGTCATGCCGTCGTTGTCTGCACCAGTCGTCATACCACGTCTCCACAAGGTATTTACAGAGTTTAGTGTATCGGCGAAAGTGCGCACTGATAATGGCCCGCCGTTCAACGGAAGAGAGTTCCAGTCCTTTGCAAAGAACATGGGATTCGACCAATGGTTTCAAAACAAGCCGGCGACCGCCGGAGTTCCGCCGGCTACTTGATTCTATGTCGCCGGCTACTCAGTCTGGTCATAACAGTCTGCTCGTTGCTTCTTATTCGCATATCTTTAAGACAGCATAGTAACTTCACACTCAATTTTGCAGCAATAATACATACGCAACAGGATGTAAGTGTTGTTAAAAAAAAAAAAAAAACTCAAATCGTCCGCTATATCTTGCGCCGTACGCATTTGTGTTTGGTCGCTAAGTGGCCGGGTCAACCGCGTTTGGGCGTGTGATGACGTCGGTCGCATATTTTTCTTCTTACGGTCGCTTCCAGCTGACAGCATGGCAGTAAAACGAAAACATCAAACTGGGAACACACTTTTTTCATTTGGGTTCAAAAGGTCATGATCCCCAGGTAGGTGAACAAATTTGGCCAATAAACATCTAGCAATCACTCAAAAAGTTGTCAGACTTTGTTAGTGTTCTTTCGACCATATGATTACTATGTTCAACTTGTTTATTGTACTTATCGATACTTAAGCTAAAATAAGATACGGTCGACTGATTTTATCATGATAGATATAGGACATCATGGAGTCGTGTCTATTGAAATGAAAGTCGTTGGAAAATGCAAAGTTTGCTCTCTGTATATAAAGTAAGTTAGCAAAAGAACGGTGGATATTTAGATTCCTTTCTACGCATGGTGGCCAGCTGCATTTAAGAAGTGATTCATACTGCTCTGCATTATAAAGGCAAAATTAAAAGTCTTGAGTGTTGAAATCTAAACTTAATCTGCTAATTAATAGTGGCAATTAAAATCGAGCAAGCGCAACTAATAGTTATTCGGCCGTCGAGTATTTGCACATGTGGTAGCGAAGCAAACTTCTAAACCCGCTTTCGAAACGTGACTGTGTCGTTTCAATTATTTCTGCGATTCAAAATGGAGATTTTGAACGAAACTGCCATTGCCATTTTGAAGCTAGTAATAACAAATAAAGAATAAGAGTAAAATGGGAAGAAAGACCTTGCATTTGGAAATAGTTTTAGTTTTAAAAAGATAGAAATACCGGCAAAACAACGTTCAAAAAAGTGTGAAAACGAATGAATATGACAGATGTGACGATTCTAATCGCTTGATTCTCAGACCTGAATTAAATATATATATATATATATATATATATATGAAAAAAGCAAAATCAATTATAATTCCAAGTTTTAATGTTATCTTGTAAATGAAAAATAATTTTCACTTTAAGGGCTTACTGTAAGAATCAAGAATATGACTCTGACATTGACTCTGACTCTGAAGATTTGACGGTGACGAGAAGTCAGATTCAGAACTTGTTTGGTAGTTGCCCATTTAAGGGCTTACTGTAAGAATCAAGAATATGACTTTGACATTGACTCTGACTTTGAAGATTTTGACAGTGACGAGGAGTCAGATTCAGAACTTGTTTGGTAGTTGGCCATTTGAGTATTAGTAAGCTGTTACAGTTTGCATGGAATTGACTTGTAGCCTGAAATTAAGGCAAAAGAAGCGTGAATTTTGAAACACCATAAATGATTTTTTATTTGAACATTTCCATCTCATACAAATGTGATGAAAGCATTTCTTTCATTTTCATGCTATACTCTGTAATGTAGGATAAGCCAATGTTCGTAGATCAGCATTCCTCCCTTGACTAATTTTCATGAAAATTAATGTCACTCAAGTCAATCTGAATCAATGTAATCAGTAAAATTATGCTGCTGTTAATAAATCACAATTTACCTTTGAAATAGATGCTAGAACGTTGAAAATGGCATTTCGGAGCTTCTAGATTTCAAAATTTTCTCGATTATCACAGCCGCCTACTTTTCCAGAGTCGGCCGCCTACTTTAAAACATTTTGAAACCCCTGAATTCGACCATCGAAAGATAACCCCCACATGGCCACGTGCCAACGGAGAAGTTGAACGATTCACGCGCACGGTTAAGAAGACGATTGAAGCAGCAAACATGGATCAACGTCCCTGGAAAGAAAAGTTACACAAGATGCTTTGCAACTACAGAGCAATACCGCACTCGTCAACAGGCAAGCCACCAGCCAAGGATTTATTCAACAGGCCCATGCGCGTTAAGATTCCTAACATACCCAGTTCTAAGGAGGACCCAGCATCGATTCGACACCGAGACATGTTGGCTAAGGAGAAGATGAAAAGCTATGCTGACCGGAAAGCATATGTGAAGCCAAGCAACCTCATGACTGGAGACAAAGTTCTAGTCAGGCGTGACCCCTCCGGAATTAATTCCTGAACACTTATCATCCTGAATCCTACGTCATCACTCACCCCCAAGGGTACGATGATTACTGCCGAGGGCGGGGCAAAAAACATCACCCGAAACTCTTCGTTCTTCAAGAAGCTGGAGCCCGACGCCCAGATCAGTTGGTGGACCTGTGCACGACAGCCTAACTCCCCCAGCTCTGCCTATTAGGGAGTTTAAGCAAATCACTACGGCTGGCGCTGCTACGGCTATCGTGGGTGACGAGGCTTGGGGAGAATACGTCGCCGAAGCCCGCCAAAATTCAACTTTAAGCAACGCGAACTACAAACCTGGTACGGCTGAGAAGTTTAAAACCAATAAATTAAGGGTCTTCGCGGTAGTTTTTGCACGTCTAAAAACTCAAAATGACTTCTTTTAAAGGGAAGAGGGATTCTAACGTTTGGAAAAAAAAATTGTAAGCGTTCCTGTGCACAGTGAATGAGTGAATTAAAATATTTAGCTTACGTGTTGTAAAATTGCCAGTTTGGAGCTTATAAACACCAAAGCAAAGTTTCTTCACGGTCCCTCATAACCCTCGTCATTCCTCGGCTTCAGCTATTCCAACTCATAACTAAACAAGAATTGCCGGCCACAGCGAAAAATCTCATCATAACCACTCCTAGAACTTCTCGTATTTACTTTTTACCTAAAATTCACAAACCTAACAACCCGGGTCGGCCCATTGTCTCGGCTTGTAGTTGCCCTACCGAACTTATCTCCAGCTATCTAGACAAAATTATGGCTCCCATCGTCAAAACTTTACCATCATATATTAAAGACAGCCAACACGCTCTTCAAATTTTTCGAGACTTTAATTTCCTTGGCCAAAACAAACTTCTTTTCACCATGGACATTACGTCTCTTTACACTGTCATTCCTAATGGCGAAGGCCTTCTGAAAAATAAAAAACTCGCATAAGTACTTGTTATATTCGTCTTCGCATCCATCTCACGTTAAGAATTCCATTCCTTTTTCTCAGTTTCTAAGACTTCGTCGTTTATGTACTAATGACTCTGATTTCCACAACAAATCAGAGTCAATGTGCCAGTTCTTCGATAAACGTGGTTACCCTGTTTCCGTCGTTCAAGCGGGTTACCACCGCGCTCAACTTATTGATCGACATTCAGCACTACAAACGTCGCATAAGGAAGATTCCGACCGCATTCCATTCACTCTCACGTTTCACCCTCACAACCACTCAGTTAAATCCATCATTCTTAAAAACTTTAAATTACTTCAAAACGATCCAGAGACAAGCACTATCTTTTCGGAGCCTCCGCTCATTTCATTCAAACGCGACAAAAACATAGGCAATTTTTTGGTCAGAAGTTCTTTTCAGACTAATGAGCAACCAGGCACTTTTAAATGCGCTCGTGCACGATGCAAAACGTGTCCTTTCATTCACAACACTGATAAAATATCGGGACCTAAACGATCCATTAAGATCACCGATCACTTCACGTGCACCTCCGCCAATGTAATCTATTGCATAACTTGCACTTATTGCAAAAAGATATACATCGGCGAAACAGGCAGAAGACTAGGTGACCGATTCCGAGAACACCTTCGAGACGTGGAAAGGAATGACAAGGACACATCGAAACCAGTCGCTAGACATTTTAATTTACCTAATCATACCTAAGCAACATATGGCAATCTGCGGTCTTTCCTTGCACTTAGGTGGCACGGAAAGCCGTAAAAATCTTGAACAAAAGCTCATCTTTCAAACCGGCAGTCTAAATCCCACAGGGATCAACGAACGCTTTTCATTCTACTAATTTATTCATGTTTTTCTCGTTGCTATGCTCCCACCAATAACGTAGCTCCATTTTCTGCCTTTAAAAGCACACACAACCCACAATTCCTCTATTCGCTTCGACGAAGGGCTAACGCTCGAAACGTCAGCTTTTGTAATCATTACGGTGGCCAATTTACCATTTCAACTTTGTTGATATATCCAAATTATTCAGCTATTTGAATTTCAAGTAGTCTTTGAGGTTTGAAAAGGAAAAGTTAGACTTTCTACCTACGCATTTCTCCTTGCGTTCGCTGCGTTCTCCATATGCACACTGCTTCGATCCTTCGACAAACCCGGCGGCAAAAATAAAGGCAGATTCACTCGGTTAGGGACAGCAAGCTTGATAAATATTCAATAAGCTATTTTTAAAGATGTTAAGTGTATTTCAATAGTTAAAATTGCTCAGGAGAATGTATAAAGCGAGGAAGGAAGCGAGATAAGTTCACGTACCACAGACTACGCCGAAACCTTCCCACTCGCGTAGAAGGATTTCCCGCTACGGCTGGATGGGAACCACTGACATGCGCAATGACTCGTTTCTGAACAATTTTCCTTCCGGTAGCCGTGGCAGCGCCAGCCGTAGTAATTTGCTTAAACTCCCTATTGATGCTAAGGAGAGTACGCTGTCAAAACCTGCTGAGTGTGGACCTCGTCCCAACCCACAGAGACACAGATGGTCACCTACATACCTTAATGACTTTGTCTAAGACCTCTTGAAACCCATTGAGGGACGTTTTCACATGTTACTGTTTGTTCACTCTGCACTAGATGCTCAGAGTCGGTTTTATATTTTGTTGTAGTTTCGGTATAGTTTATATATAATGCAAAGTGGGGAGGAATGTAGTGACCACTTCCAGTTGTCGTTTTCTTACCTGTCAATCATGTAATTTCTCGGTTAGAAAGAGAGAAAGAAAGCTTGGCGCAGTTGTAAAAACTTGGAGTTTAACAAATAAACCGCTTCATGAAATAACATTCTAGCGTACAGTCAATACACTACAGGCCTGCAGCCCATTGCTAATGGCACTGTAACAACAAGAACTGCATCACAATAACTGCCTGCAGTAAAACGGGAGTGGTAATTGAGGAAACGTTCGGCCGATGGAAAAGGCGATTTCAGGTGTTGCAAACATTGCTTAAAAGTTACATGAGCATGTGGTGGATGAAGAGGTAGAAGAGCTGGCAGATGTGACGTAGACGCCATTTTTTTAACTGTACCGTAGTGGCGCGGTAATAAGAATAAAATAAGTGGTTACTTACCGGCTCAATGTTACAGTATGCATTGAATACATACTGAACAAATTAACGTCATTAGTCAAACTGCTTAATTTGCTGGAATGGTGGTGGACATCTTGGCCAAGTTCGTTCCTGTCTTCAAGCCGTGGTTCATAAAAATGAGGGATTTGAAAGTTTCTGTTACATTATATCTTATACAAGAGGTTCAAAAATAAGTTTTATTTCGATCATTATCCTTTTTTTAATAAATCTTATTATTAAAAACTGGATTATTGGATAATGCAATTCAAGACTTTTATTGGCTTCGCCATTATGGTATATGAGCCAATAAACCATAATCTACGATATGGTAAGCGTACGCGTCGGCTTAAAATTAAAAGGGAGCTAAAAATTTAATAAAATTTAATAATTTAATGTAGCGTTTTTAATAAAACAATTATTCCACTCGCGCTTGTTGGATATGAGATGATTATAGCCAACGAGGCGCGTAGCGCCTCGTTGGCTATCTATCATCTCATATCCAACGCGCGCTCGTGGAATAATTGTTAATTAGACGTTTTGTTGTATCAAGGCTGATAGTTTCGAAAGAAACTGTTTGGAGCTGCTTCGGTGGGGGTAACGAAATAATTTGGATATATCAACAAAGTTGAAATGGTAAATTGGCCACCGTAACGATTACAAAAGATGACGTTTCGAGTATTAGCCCTTTATTCGTGTTTTTCTCGTTGCCATGTTCCCACCAACAACGTAGCTCCAGTTTCTGCCTTTAAAAGCACACACAACCCACAATTCCTCTATTCGCTCCGACGAAGGGCTAACGCTCGAAACGTCAGCTTTTGTAATCGTTACGGTGGCCAATTTACCATTTCAACTTTGTTGATATATAAAATTATTAGCTGCATAAAAGCATAATTGGCTTCATATCTTAAGCACCATTTTATAAAAAGAACAGAAGCTGAATATTGGGGGTAAAGGCACTCCATATTGCTAATCTATAAAATTCATGAGAACAGTACAATGGAAAGGGAAAAAAAAAAGAAAAAAAAAAAAAAGAAAAAAAAAAAGAACAGAAGCTGAATATTGGGGGTAATGGCACTCCATATTGCTAATCTATAAAATTCATGAGAACAGTACAATGGAAAGGGAAAAAAAAAAAAAAAAAAAACAAAAAAAAAAAAAAGAACAGAAGCTGAATATTGGGGGTAATGGCACTCCATATTGCTAATCTATAAAATTCATGAGAACAGTACAATGGAAAGGGAAAAAAAAACTTGTCTTTTTGTACTGTTCCAGCAACTTTTAATAAGCGAATTAAGTTGAGCCACGGGAGGAAACTTTGGTTGCTTTCTGATTCATTCTTCTCAAGGTGTTCATCTTTACGCCCCAACTGATAAGGAAATATTGCACTTGAAATGCAGCTTTCCAACCTTTAAAGGTGATTTATTTTCTTTCCTCAATTTCTCGTGAATAATAAATCTAGTGTTTCTCTTGTTTCTCAAAGCAGCTAAACGGTATGAATATAAACTTACAACTGAAGTTACCAGTGCATATTCAATGGCTACAACAAGCCACTTTAACCCTCACTTTGCTCCCCTTACAGCCATGTTTGACAAGTGTTACATATGTCGGGAACTGTGGACAATGCCTTAATTGGTTTAGTTGTTATTGTTCTTTGTTATGTATGACTAGAAATAACTTCACTCAATTTCCCAGAAGGTACTTTGTACTCCTAGGTATCACATAGCGACTCAGTAAAATATAGCGATCCTGCATGCGCTCGTGTCGGTTGATGCTGTAGTTAAGCCTGGAGTTTAAGAGGAGTGATCCTTAGAATAAAGGAGCTGATTAACTAGGAAACGTGTTGGTGCGTTTTCAACACATACCTGTAATTTGTCTTCTTTTAAATGAATCCTCAAATTCATGAGCTCAAATTAAACAACACTTAGCTCGAGCACAGAAAGGTATATTTCAGACAAGATTGTAAATATTTTTGAGGCTAAAGTTAAATCAGCAAAAAGTTGAGATGGTGGCTAAATCAAAAGACAGCAGAGTATTTTACAACAGTATCCAAAGTCATTGGTGATGTTGTTACTTAACTACTTTCTGTGATTGGTCTGAAAATCTTGCACCTCCATTTAAACCACCAGATGCAAAATGATGCCCTCTCTTTTTTCCTTTGTCTCACCATGAGACATTTGCCTTTGTACTTATTAACTGCTCATTTACTTTTACAGCACTTAACCATTTAACCCCTTGGAGTGACTAGTATCTAATTTCTCCTTACAATATCATCCCTCAATCACCAATCAAAGTCAGGAGAATAAAGGAAATGATCACTAACCAAAGAAACTCTTGATTGTTAGACAAATTCTCCTTGTCAGCACTTGATCTAATGTATGGAGAACAGTGTTGAGAAGATGCATACTGATGTTGTGTAATGGGTTGATTGAAAAACACACTCAGGACAAAAACAATCCATGGTGGCTGGCCAAATCCCTCAATTCCTCCTGTTATCTATCATATAATCAATAACTGGCAACTATTCAAGTGTTTTTTTTTTTTTTAAACATCTCTTGTTAGAGCTGGTGAATCCTACAATTTTTAATTTCAACTATCACTTAAAAATCTACAAAGCTGTGAGTACAGGTGCCTGTTTAAACTGGCAAGCACTTCCCAGTTATCATGTATCCATAACAAACATGTATGAAAGAGATAAAAGAATTATTATCACCTGATGCATTGACATGAAAAAGAAATACTTCCAATTAATCAAACTTAGGACTTTTCCTGAAATGTTTACACCTCTGGTTAGTTCAAACTCTTCTGAAGCATAAGTCTTTGAGAGACTGTCTTGATTATAAAACTTTCAAAGATGAAAATGAATCCTCCCACCTACATTTGCCACAAAAATCTGAACTTGTTTGAGATTAAAATACTCACAAGACTTTGAGAACATTCCAAAATTTTTACAGTTTAGCTGGTTTAAGAAATTGTTTGAGCCAAAAACAACTTGTAAATTGTATATGGTGTGGCGAATGGAGAGGCAAAAGGCTCTCTAACCCTACAACTTCTCCTTTGAGCATTAAATTTAATACATTATGCATTGCAACAAACAGTTGATGAGATCAGATGACCTTAACTGTTCGATTTTCTCCAGTAGTCCACATAAGAATGTGTAACACCTAGAAAGGAGAATTACTGATCTGATATTAAGAGTTGTAGTATTGCTATTTGACGATTTCAGGAAATCTACTTGTAAATGAGAAAATATGGATTTATAGAACTGACGCACCACCTTATGGCTACATCCAAGCAGGAGAACATCCTGTGAGCTTCCCAATGCAATGCAGAAGAGGTGCATTTAAGACTAACTCTTTCTCTATGCAGAATCTTCAATATATATGGCAATCAGTAAAATTGTTAAATGTGCACTTCATAATAAACCCCTTCAGGCTTAAAAGTAAACTTAAGCATTTTTTTGGGTTTTGGCATTTATCCTCATTTGATAAAAAACAAAGACAGATTTCATATTCCCATTTGGAGATAATCTGCAAACACTCACTCAAGTCAATACCTCCCTAAGCTGCTTGTTGTATGACCTTATAATAAAATTTTTTTTATAAAATCAAGCTAAAACCCTTATGTAAAAAACACTAAGTTGCAAACACTTACTTCTCTCCTACAACATGAAAAAATGAGAAAAAAATAAGAATGAAAAATGTTAAGACAGCTACAATAGCAAAAACTTTTAAAACCTCCTTTTTTGCATTGACTGCAACTGGACTAGTCTTTTTGGGTGGTAAAGGTTTGGAAGGCCCTTCTTTGACATTGGATTCCTTTTTCTCAATTTTTGTTGCCTCCACTGACTCTATCTTTGCAGTAACCTCAACTTCTTTTTCTTCTTTTGTTTCTTGTTTGTAAGTTAATGGCCCTGTGAGGTGAACATATCCTGCATGTGAGTTTCACAATGTACAGCCAACTCATATTAAATTAAACTTTCCACGCACATTGAAATAGGATTGGGTTATCACAAGTTGGAAACAAACCAATGAAAATCGTTGAAAAAAAACTGTGAAATAATATTTCTACTCAGAAAGTGTACAAGTAAATGTTAGCCACATTAAATCACAATAAAGAAGAGTTGAGAGAAAATGGAACATTTGAGCAGGAAGGCAGTTTGAAGATTCACCACACTGTAGCTGAATGAACCCTGGACCAGCAAAGCTTGACTGATATAAAGAAAATATGACAAAGAATATACAGTTGATTCCAAATATTTACAGTAGTCTGTACATTAGTTCAAGTTATTCAGGAATGGATTACAAAGAAATGACCAGGAAGGAAATGAAAACTGTTTAAGTTAACAACAGGCTGAACTTTTCTCAAAGCACTTGATGTGCTATTTCAAAAACAAGTGCAGGGGTTTCATAAGGGTTTCCAAACACAGGGAAACTGATGAAAGCACGAGGCCCAGGCCGAGTGCTTTAATTGGGCTGGTGGCAGTCAAGTGTGATGCTTTATCAAACTCAAGGGTTTGTTATTGTATGAAACTCATGGATAGCACACCATTCTAGTGTTTTACCATGGTTTCAAACCACATGCACTTGATGAAATTGGCGTGTCTTGGTTGGATGATAACCTTATGAATAATTAATGAGGTTAAGAATGAAACTATGACAGTTTTGGACACAACAGCAATAAGAAAAAATTTAGCCATGTGCAGTTATGAAAATATCCAGCATTAGTCACCTCCACTTAGCATCAAATTCTTAAACATCAAGTCAATAAAGGTTACATAACAATGCCAGAATAAGCATCAACCTCAAAATCCATGAGGTATTATTTTGTAAAGGCCAAAGGAAGTTCAAACAATATTGGGATGAAACTTCTGTGTGATTCCAAGGAGTATGTGGCTAATTAATCTTAAAATTAGCTTCATCATTTAAGAGAACCCACCTTTTCTCTGATGAAGAATCACAAAATCTGAGGATCTAGTGGTTGGGGTTTTCAGTTTAGTGTACTCTTCTACTTTTGGTGTTGTTGGGGTCTGTACTTTCTGAATTGCCTGAGACTTCTGTCAAAGACAGAGAAAGAAATACAAAGTCAACCATTTACATATTGTTAATTCTACCTCACCACTAAACACTAACTTGTAAAATAGAGTTTATTACAAGCATTCTCAATAATTGCAGGGCTCAACACTAACTTTCAACTTACTTAGCCAAGTGGCTGGTGACATGTTAGATGTTACGACAATTTCAGTTTGTTTACTAGCCAAACTGGCTGGTGGAAATTGAAAACCACTAGCCAAAACTGAATTTCTACTAGTCTGTGGCTAGTGGGCTACAATTAGTGTCAAGCCCTGAATTGTCTCTTCATAAGTCTTGACCACAACAACACTGAAGAGAGTTTGTTTTATGAAAGGGACATGTAACAGTAACTACCTTTACTAATGAACTTGTGGCCCTCCTGTACAATTACTCGAGTGAAAACTTTACCTTTGGTGTCCTGGCCTTTCTCCCTGGAGAAGGAGACCGCGATTTATTGAAGTTTTTAATCAAAGGTTGGCAGCCCCTCAAATTTTTCACTGGTTCCCATGAATCAACCTCTTTTCCAAAGCCCTTCCAGCGTATAAGGTACTCCACTTTTCCATGGTGACTTCTTTTTCCAAGCAGTCTTTCCACCTGGAATACAAATGTACCATTGAGTAGACATATATTTTGTAGTTTAAAATGCATATTGGGTCAAAATATGTTTAGACTAGTTTATTTAATTGTGTATTTCCCTTTGTTTCAAGACGAACTACCACAATCTAAAACTAATCCAAAATCAACATAATTGAAATTAAATTTCAACTAAAATCATAAAATACATGCAAGTATAGATACACATGAAAAGGTACAAACATTTACGTACAGACAATACAAATGAAGATAAAGTAAATAATAATAATAATGATAGTAATAATAGTATTATCAATAGTTATCATAATCAAAATCATAATCTTAATCATAATAAATTTAAAAATAATAAAACTTTATTTCAGCATCAAATTTATTTAGCTGTAAGGCTGCAAGCTTATTGGGGACATCAATTTAACTGACAACAAAACTTAAAAAAAGTAACTGATTATTCTAATCTAAGATCTACTATCTTATTCGTTCTTATTTGTATTTTGACGAGCACTACGAGCTCGTCAAAATACGGCACAACTCACAACTCGTATAAATACTCAGCGATACTACACAACAAAACGTTTGATAAGCTATAATGTTTTTAAGTATTTGGGTGAGTCTTGCAATCTACAACGTTGTTCTTTTAAAATATCTCTATAATAATCATAGGTACCATTTGATGCATAATTTCTAACTTTTTTCGTTATACCCATTGGCTGGCAAATTACACGAACATGAATCCTTTGATTTAAAACAATTTTTGCACATTGTAAACCAAACAAATGTAAGAAGGATCGTAGATCGTTCTCCAACAATTTGCATACTAAAAGGACAATTTTGGAACACTTAATCGATTTATCGTAGTATTCAAAGCATTTATTAGAGAAAGTGCACTAATAAGTTAACTCAATCGACAATCATTTTCGTTAAGAAAGGGATCGCACCAACTGAAAAGTAAACGCTACAAAGCTCCAGTCTAAGTATTTCAATAAATAATGCCATCACGTGAGAATACTCGCCACGTACCGATTGAGCAAGTATCGTGAATTCAAACGTTGATAGAATTAATCAGATAAAGCAGGTAGCAGATCAAGGATTTTAGGTAAAATGCAGTCTTTGTTCTCTTAGCAGGGATGAAACAGAAAAATCTCCATAGAGCAAACGCCCCCTGTTGAAAAGAAAAGCCAGTCAGTTAATTAATAACGTCCTCTTACCTCATAAAGCTCTCCCTCGGACTCCGACGAGAGCTGCGGAGACCGAACCGACGCCATTTTCCAGAGCTCAAAAAGCGCGCGTAAAAGGGAAGGATGTATATTATGACGTAAAAGGCCTGGATGCGCTGCCTACAAAAATAAAGATATACTTTGTGTGTTCATACATAACATACAAAGCAGGTTGTGGAGAGCCTGGTCGTTTCTGTTGCATTGGCGCGCAAATCAGTCCCGGCCTAACATAAAAACTTTCTTTCATCTTCTGTGTTTTCCAGCCGAAAAAAATGCATTGTTGAGGTTTCCCATTGATATAGTATGGAACTTGAGTCGTATTGCAGAACTAAGCGTTCCAGAGAGAGTTCTGCAGACAGCAATAATGGGGAGAAAGTTCAGCACAAATTTAAGCGATTGTTGGGTGAGTACATCTGTTCTAATCTAATAATACTTTATTCCATTAAATCACAAAAAATAAATAATTTGAAAAAAAGGGAGACACCAGAGATTAGCCCTATCGAGGGTGTTTCCAAAATAATAATCTAGTTAAACATCTAATAAAATTATATAAATATACAAATATAAGAACATTAAGTTGCGATTTAACTATATACAGTACTTACTATAAAAACTATTTATAATATTATTTAAAAAGGCTGTTGTGGGTACATTGAAATTACCGGTACACACAGCTGTTTTAGAAGGCTAGACACTTGAGCAGAAGAATGCATAGGGCTGGAGAAGTATAGATGTGGAATACGAAGTTAAAGCATTGTGAAATGCCAATCACGAGCAGGGATCGACACTAATGGTAGCCAAATAGCCACAGACTAGTAGAAATTCAGTTTTGACTAGTGGTTTTCAATTTCCACAAGCCAGTTTGGCTAGTAAACAAACAGAAATTGTTGTAACATCTAAGTTGACACTAGCCACTCGGCTAGTAAGTTAAAAAGTTAGTGTTCAGCCCTGCAGGAGACTTTTCATGTTGTCGTTCAAGTGATAGGGTTAACTTCTATTTCAAGCGGTAATTGTGAAGAAGAGCTCCCCAAAAAACCTGTCGGCCGACTGTCGGCCGACTGTCGGCCGACAGTTGACCGACAGGCGGCCGACAGTCTACCGACAGGTTAAGAAAAAAGAAAAATTGTGTAAAAAACGAACAGTTAACGTGACATAACAATCCGTAATGGTGATGTATGACTCGACAGACTTCACCTACTTACCGATCGACGGCAAAGTTGGTAGTATGTAAAGAAACGTTTCTTCCAAAATGTTATCAGATGCGTATAGGATATATCACTTGCGTAATTTACAACACACCAGACAATCTAAGAATCGCATAGGAAGATAATTTAATCGAAAACTCGGCCAAAAACTCTGAAAACCATAAGCTACGTATCAATACAAACACTTTCGTTCCAATCGCCCAACAATGCAACGCGGCCTCTTATGGTATGTTAAGTATGTATGTATGTATTTGTTGCTAGCATCGTAATCTATCTTGCAGGTTTGGGATGAATTGCTATTTCCAATTTCAAGTTTAATAAATGATACAACTGTGAATCTTTTTACTCGTTATGTTAAGTAATAAAATACTATACGTAACAATTCGATAATTAGACTTGGATGCGTGATGCGATAATTGATTTAGGAGCGCGCCGCTAATCTAATGTTGAACAATACACATGTTGGTTCTGTCTCTGTCGTTTTGCCACTCTGCGACAAACGCAAATTAAAAAATTAATAATTTAAACCCATATGCTTTTGTAACGGCAAACTTAGAATCCCTAACATTGTGTGATCGTTTCACGGACAAGCTACCGACAAGGTACCGACAGGTTACCGACACATTACCAACAGTCGGCCGACTGTCGGCCGACTGGCGGCCGACAGGTAGCCTATATTTCAGGCAAAACCTGTCGGCCGACAGACGACCAACTGTCGGCCGACTGTCGGCCGACAGTCGGCCGACAGACGACCAACTGTCAGCCGACAGTCGGCCGACAGACGACCAACTGTCGGCCGACTGTCGGCCGACAGGTTTTTTGGGGAGCTCTTCTTCACAATTACCTTTCAAGCAACTCATTTCTGACAATTGGCAGCTATAAACAGCTGCAGCGTACATTAAAGTGCTAGCAGTCCTTAGCCAGGGTTAGTGAAATTTGAAGAAAAACAAAATTTTCACCTCCAAATTTAACAAAAATAATCTTTTAGACTTTCAAGCAATTTTAATTTTTAAGACTGATTGATTTTAAAAGGACCAAGGACATACTTTAGTAACCAAATGGCAAGGATCCCCATACCCCTCTGTAGAACTAAGTCACATAAAAATATCTGGCCTTATCACCCATCACAAATAACATTCAAAACTCTTTCATGTTCCCACGAAATTCAAGACAATCACATTAAATTAATATTTTATATTTCCAGTCTTGACCAGTCTCATGTGACAAAATAACTTGGATATATCAACAAAGTTGAAGTGGTAAATTGTGACAAAAGATGATGCAATGTCTTATCTTATTTGTTCTAGTACCATTAGTGGTCTGTTTTCTGACCTTTATCTATCCATATATAGTCCATATCCTGTCAAAACCCTAACCAAAGCCATATGAGAACAATACATACATTTTCACAACAATAAAGTAGCCTGAAATTCATCATGTAAAACAAAATGGTTTATGAATCAGGTTAATTCAGCTCTTACTTCATAGATCAGGTTTTAGTAAAAAAATTCATTCACATGGACGTAAAAAGATCGTATCATCTTAAATCACAATTCATGAACTAAGAAAAAGTCGAATCACAATTCATGAGAAAAAAATTGCCCAACCACGCTTCATGTGAAAAGTATAGGGGACCCTCAATGGCCCTTCTTTAGACTTTGATGATTTCTATGAAATTTCCTAAAGCTGCTTTTAAAGGGAAGTGTAATATTTTTTTGTAGAGAGCACTCAGATCAAAGAATACAAAAAGACCAGTGGATCTGTAGATGAACTTAAGAAGGCTGCTCTACAAATGGTGCATGATAACTTCAGTTTTGAGGGCATATTGAGAGAGGTTAGCCCTGGTTTTCTGTTCCCTTTTAATAAGAAGAAAATGGTTTCTGCAACAGGAGAGGAAATCAAGTAGATTTAAACTTGACCAAATTCACTTTTCAAGGATGGTTTTAAATGTGATTATCTCTTCTCTTTTTTTTTTTTCTATTTGGGATTAATTGTGTGATTCCATTCAGTTTCATCAGTTTGTGGCTAGAGACTGGAACAAAACAGTAAAAAACAGAATTATTTTTTTTATCTGGTCGGGTGCAGATTGGTGAAGTGGCCCTGGATTAGACATCTCCAGGTTTTGGATTTTATGTGGTTGGCATTTGTGATGTTGGAAAAAAAAGCAGATACAAATTAAAATGCAATTTGAAAGAATATCAGTTGTAAATTTAGCGTGAACAGTAATAGATTGAAGCTCTTGAGAACTTAGAATCTTGTTGTTCTTTATTCAGTCAGTAAGTATCACTCAGAGGAAGAAACTTGTGGGATTGAAAAGAAAGATGAATTGTACATTTCAAAATTTCTAATAGTCTTACCGATCAGTTAAGGACAAAATGATTCTGGAAAGCTTCTTTGAATGTCAATTTTATGGCATTTAAAAGCACCTTTTATTTCTGTTTGCACTGTGACTTACAGAGTGAAGATCCATGGGATGAAAATTCAAAGTTTAAACTGTGCTCTTCTTTTAGCGGTGAGTTCATTTTAAATTATGTTAAGAAGTTAACATATTGGATGATAGGGTTGAGGAAAAATCAAATTATACACAGTGTATACCCAGGACTCTCTCCACACTGATGTTAGAGGTTACCTACCAGTATGCCTGATAATCAAATTAATGTGAACTTAGTATATGACTTAGTATTGCTCTCCAGAAACTGCCCTCCAAGATCCTTGCAACGCTCTGTGAGCATCTCCAAACTTGACTTTCGATTCTGGAAAGTTTTGAGGATTGAGAATTATTTACTTACCAGACAATTTTATAGACTTCTTTTACCTTTCACATTTAAAATAAAGGAGAACTCTAGAGGGAAAGCTGAGATGCAGTAAAGTTTATTCAAATAATTATTTCTTTATTTTTCAGATGGTAAAAAGAGAACCTCTAGTACCATGCTCTATTGATTATATTTTTTTGTCTTTCCTTTGTTGTACTTGTTTTTAGTTGAAAGTTGCTTCAATGTGCTAAAATGTCAAGCCTCTAAGGCAGCTTGCCCTTTAGAATTATTGTCTGCAGAAAGGTTGAGTGGAAGGCTTATTGCTGTTTGCAATTCCTCTGAACAACTCTTAACAAAGAAACAACTGGTAAATGAGATAAATTGTTCTGTAAGATAGTAGAATATCATCAGCTATCATGGATAGAAATCTTAAGCTTATAAACTAGTTGTTAAAATAGATCATGCTAGTTGAAGTTAGTAATATGAAGGAAGCCACTGGCTTGCCATAAAATTCCTTATTTTGCCAGATTAATTGTTGTAAGTTTTATTTGTATCACAGTTTCTTATAATTTTAGGAATCCATTATGGCTGTTTTGGAGTTGATAAAGAAGATGTTGTCAGAACAGTGTTTCAACAGAGTGTACTTCACGAAACATTTGACCAACAAGGTGTATATTATCTTAATTCATTGTCAATGGCTATCAATATATAAAAATCATATATTTGAAGTGCAGTCAAAGAAACACGCATGAGAACGATCTTTGCAGTAAGGAGTACTACTTAAGCAGTAGTGAAAAGAAGACCTGAAAAAATAAAAAAATTCGGGCCTGTACGGGATTCAAAACCATGACCTCTGCAATACTGGTGCATTGCTCTACCAACCGAGCTAACAAGACAACTGAGAGCTGGTCATAGTGGTGGTTCGTAATAAACCCGTGAAGTGACGAGTCATTGTATTTACTATTTGGTATGTAATTAACACTGAATGTGTTACAATTTCAAAATAACTTTGGTTCTGATAACTAGATGAAGTACAACAATTATACAATGAATCCAGAGTCTGTTGCAGAGCAAAGCAAGAAATGATCCTTAGCATAAAAAAAATGACAATTGTAATTTTTATTGAATGGACAAACTTTCATTAATTAATCATTTTAATATTTTGCCCCCATCATTCTAAAACAGTGGCTGTAAGTCAACAGCTGTAGGATTTAGAGCTCTCAGTACCCCAACAAATTTGAGGGCTAACATGCTACACAAAAATATTAGCTTCGTTAGACTATTATTGTGGCTTTATAAAGAGGAATTCAAAGTAAGATTGCTGGTGAGACTGAATGATTTGTTTTGAACAGAATAAGCCATTACCTAATGCTAATTAAAATTTCTCATTTCAGGGTCCCACCACTCCATTGGAAGTTGTCTGGATGCTTCATAAAAACTTCATAGTTTCCTTCAACACATATTTAGCATGGTAAGGAGTGAACATTGTAAATGGAAAAAAGCAAATGCCAGGCTTCCATAGCATAGTCAGTAACATGCATCTAATATCATGTAGAAGATCAATTTGGAAACAATTTTCTTTGACAATTAAGAAAACTGCATAGATATTCAGTTATAATTATTAAAAAATGATTAATACAGACAAATTTTATTAAAAGTTCATTTAACTTTGACTTGGGAGAAATAATGATCAAGACTTAACGTTACTGTGATTTAAAAGTTACACTTGTCTGAGAAAAGTCAATGTTTCCTCCACTACTCTAGTTGTTTGAATCACAGCGAGACAGTTGATGCACTCTCTAATGGACTTATAGCACTTTGTTTAAACATAATGGATGTAGAAAAGCAAGAAATTATTTTATCAGGTATGCTCAACTTTTTAAAAGCTGAATGCTAGTCTCCAAGTTAAAAGTATGATTTAGAAGGATTTATTATGCTTGCAGTGTTGAAAATGGATGAAACCTGCTTCTTTTCACTTGACTGTCATTGCTCTTTACCTTGCCAGATCTTTTGGGACGATTGCTTATATTTTCCTTTCCTGAAAGCAAAATAAGAGAAGGATCTAACAGTACCTTAGAAAAGGTAAAAATTAATGATGTTTGTCATAGTGTCACTATGGATGTTGCTGTACCCAGATGCTCTCAGTTTGGTCTGGCTTACTTGAAGTCAGCAGAATTGGTAACTAAATGAATAATAATTTAAAAAAAAAAACCGAAAAGAATTATCAATAAAATTGTTAATGACATTTATTTTTGAAGTAAGTTAAACAAGTTAAAGGTTTTAGATAAAAAATGTTAGTAAACTGAAGGAATTTAGTGTTAAGTAACAGGAGTATATAGTCCACTTCTGATTAAAAAAAATAGCATTTGTAAAATGTTTTAATTTAGATGAAGAATTATGTGTCGTTAGTAGAGAGTTCTCCAATCACCAGTGACTGATGAATACTTAACAAAGTATTTATTTTTTTAAATGTTACACTGATACTTGTTTAAAATATTTGCTAGTAGTTGTTTCACAAATCAGGAAACAATTTGGATGGAAAAACCTCTCTATAGGGACCAACATTTTTCTAAACAATTGCCTTTTTGTATTGACATAACACTTATCCAGAGAATGACACACCGATTTTGAGAACTAATACAAGTCCTGCATGATTTTTTCCCACAGGTTTCACAAGAAATTTTGGATATTGTTGTGGATAGGAGTGATTTTTCAGTTTGCAAGCAAGTTGAAAACATTTCTTCAGAACAAGATAGCTCAAACAGGTGCATGTAAACTGCTGTTGAGGTACATTGTGTACATTGGACACACTGTGTTTCATTTATTTTAAATTTGTACACTTTTCGTGTTAATATATAATAATATTACAGCCACAGTATTGATATCTTATCTCTTAGAATTGTTCAATGATCTGAAACAGTGATCTGGTAATTCATTCTCGTTTATCAATGAAAGATTTTGTTTTTAGGTTTTTTGTCTTTGAGATTATTAGAAAGCTGAATGATGTTCCCTGGACCACTATAAAAAAGTTTTTCTCGAGGCAGCTCTCTAGGTTTTTTACATTGCAAACAGATGTTGGTAAGAAAATATTTACTAGACATGCATGGTAATCACTGAACATCCTATATTAATATAGGAAAAATGCTTGTTACTGTTAACCTTACATCATTTCAGGTGACCCATAGAGATATTGAACTTCTTAGTCATTCCTTATGTTTTTAAGCATTTGTTTCTTGTTTGTTGCCACCAGGCTATCATTAGATATTTCGTGATGAACATATTCCAGAATGATATTAACTTGGTAGCAGCCGTTAGGTCTGTATGGAGATCTTTAAGGAGACTCCATTGTTTTTCGGCAAAGAAACAATTGATGTAAAACTTAATGTGTCTTGACACAGGTATATATAGAAGGATGAAATTTGTAGTATGAGTCCACCAATAGGAGACAAACCTTGTATTTTGTATTTTGTAAGGTGCAAAAAAATTTGCTTAATAGTGACTTAATTGCCTGTTACATGTACCCTATGTGTGTTCTTGGGAAGTCAGGAGTCTTTGAATTTATTTATTTATTTATTTAATCACTTTCACCAGAGTGTGGTGAGGGTCGCACAACAGAGCGAAGCTCCAAATTAAGTGCGCCCTATATCCCACCCATCCCACCCCAGGGGAGGACATCCATCACACAGTAATCTCGTGTGTGGGAAATTAACGTCTCCTACCCCAACCCTGCAGGAGACGGGACCTCCATTTATTCGTCCCTATCCGAGAAGACTAGAATATCTAACCATTTCTTGATGTTATAGAAAGGAGCATTGTACATTTTGATGTTTATTCTTGTAGAGAAAACAGTGCTACATTCTGCCTTTTGTAAACAAAAGAAATTGAAGTTCTCATTATTGGGTGAAGCAATGAAAAGAGTGTTTGAACAAGTAAGCTTTTAACTATAAATTTCAATTGATGACTACACAAGTAGCCTCTTTGCTACTTTGCATCATCACATTTTCATAAACTTTGCAAAAATGAATTGAGAGTGAAAAGCCTTGAAAATGATGGTACCAAAAGGTTTTGACAAACTGATGAGGCGTGGTCAAGGAAGAGGGAAAAATCTACTCAATGATTGATAGAAATGCATCAAGAGACTATTTTGCCAGAATTTGTGGTAATGTTGCAATCTGATTGGCCAATTTGCCGCATCGTGAAGAGTACAGACAAACTGGTTGGATCAGTGTGTCACGATCTTAGTCACGTTCTGAAACTGTATTATTTGACATTGATATTGTGGTAAAAAACAAATTGAAAGTGGTTGAGTGTGGTCTGTACTCTTACCAATAACAATAAAAATTATATGTCATCACAGAGGTCAAAATTTAACCAGTGTGATGACAAAGATTGTTGTTGATAAGAGTACAGACCATGCTAAACCACTGTCGCTACATTGAATGGATGTTAAGATTTGTTTGTCATCATCATCAGTTAATATTTTTTGTTTTCACCAGTTTCTTTTGGTCTTTGATCCAGTGTATGTGATGGAATCACTGAAGAATGCTTTCTTTAAGGACAAGGTATGGGTATGACTTAATATATGAAGTTGTTGTAATCGAGTCAGTATTACATTGCAAAGTTGTTTTTTCTTGTCAATTAACAAACATTTTTTATGCACTCAAACCTGAAATTGAAATTCATTTCTTTGTTATGTTTCAGGTTAATGTAGAAGGAATCCTTGCCTTTCTGTCAGTGTTTGTGGTCCTTGTGAAGGAGGCTGCTGGCATGCTAGAGGGTATAAAGATGACTGTTTGGTTAATTCAAATAATTGCTACAACATAGTGATGCACAGTTGCTTCTGTTATTAACAAATGCTCCTGAACTGTTTTTTAAGGTTATGTCCGTGATTTGGTGAAGGATGCACTGAATAACAATGACAGTTCTACCCTGAGCATTGCATTCTTGGTGATTAGGCAAGTTACACTGCAAGGAGGCCATGTGTCTCAGCCTTATGTTTCTTGGTTCCAAGTGAGTGATCAAAATGCACATAATACAGTTTATTACACGAATTGGGAAGTCAGAGGGCCAATAACTAAAATCAACCAATCAAAATGCTCTATTGCCGGTTAATATTCTCTCAGTATTGGACCGGGCACTGTGTTGAATGGTCCCGAATGATACCACACTTGTGTCCCTTTGAACTTCAGTCGTGTAATAAATCTCTTATTAATGAAGCTTGCTCAGGACCGTACTGGAAGAATATCGGCCCTTGGTCTTTTTTGTACGGACCTCGCTGCGCTCGGTCGGTACTGTCAAGACCTCAGGGCAATAGTCTCCCAGTACAGCCCTCGCGCTTGGTTGATAAGATATAATGTAGCTCATTCAAGTCATAATTATCAGGAGTATGGAAAACAGTTGATAGTAAAACCATTTGAATTGTAAATAGGTACATGAATCTCAAATTTTGGGACAGTCATCAAACTCTAAATCATTTTTTCATATACTGTAGACATTATATGGCTTTAACATGATATTTTATAAACAAAATATTTTGTGCCATACCCAGTACACTAAGTCTTATTTTTTTAAAATGTATATTCTCATGCCCATAGAGTACATTTGGAGATCAAGGAAGCCCAAAATTAAACAACAGAAAAACTGTACAGATATTTGTGAAGTTTTTGTCTGACCTGGTACCATATGAGCCCCCAGAATACTTGAAGGTAAGGGTCAAGAACATATTAAGTGATTTTTACTTTCAGTTGGTGGTATAATTAATGCAAGCTACTGAAAAAGAGAGAAGGTGGCGTACTTGTACACATATGTTGCAGGCTCCAACTGTCATTTTAGCCTTGGAGCTAGCTATTTAAAGAGCAGAAGAAATTTCATTAATTAGGATTTTAAATGGGTTGCAATTATTGCTGTCTTTTTTTTAAAAGTAACAAAGAATTGCTTACTACTTAAGTTGCAACCTTTGGGTTTTCTAGCAGTTATTCATTGTTGTGAGAGGAGTTATGAGCAGTTTTTGTACTTTTATGTGAGCATGTCAGCACCAAAGAGCTACTGGAAAGGGCAGGCATGAAGCCACTGAGTGCGCAAGTGATGTCTCATAGATGGAAAATGATTGGTCATATTCTTAGGAAAGATCGTAATAATGATTGCAATGTTGCTATGAGCTGGGCGCCAGAAGGTAAAAGGAGAAGGGGAAGACTAAAAACTACTTGGAGACATACAGTAGAGAAAGAAAGGCAAGAGGCAGGTTGGAGGTCATGGGAGGAGGTGTGGACAGCAGCAACCAATTGAGAGGAGTGGAAAAGCTCTGTGTAGGCCCTATGTGCCACGAGGCATGAAAAGGATTGATGATGATGATGATGATGTGTGCATTGTCTAATTGATTCTGATCATTACCTCATGAGACAAAGAAGCTTTCTAAAACTCCTTTTGAATGGTAATTTGGTATTTTTACATATTGATAATTTCAGGTTCATATTATCAAAGCTCCTCAAGTACCAGCAAAGCTGCGTGAACTTGTCACTGACTATGTGTCTCTGGCCAAGACCAGACTCATGGACTTAAAGGTACAGATTATAGGCAATGATAATTTTCAAACCTGTCTGCAGAGTCTAATTGAAATTCCAGTTTTTCTAGTATATCTTGCCACATTATTGTAAATTGATTGCTTTTGATAGGAGCCTGTAGAACTACTGGGGATGTATGAGAATAGAACAGAAACACCAGGAACAGAAGTGAAAAGTGAACATACGAAGGTTAAATAATAATAACAATCATTATGATAATTATACTGATGATAATGATGCCAATCTTAATCTGCATTTCCTTCTCTGCTTGTAGTATGTAGGATATTTATGAATCTTATTTAAATGGCATAGCAACCATGCATCTCCTATAATGCAGTGTTAAAGCATTTGAAGTATCTATTAGAGTACCATACCTAACCCATGCCTAACCCATGCATCTCCTATAAAGCAGTGTGAAAGCATGTGAAGTATCTATTAGAGTACCATACCTAACCCATACCTAACCCATGCATCTCCTATAATGCAGTGTCAAAGCATGTGAAGTATCTATTAGAGTACCATACCTAACCCATACCTAACCCATGCATCTCCTATAATGCAGTGTCAAAGCATGTGAAGTATCTATTGGAGTACCATACCAAACCCATACCTAACCCATGCATCTCCTATAATGCAGTGTCAAAGCATGTGAAGTATCTATTAGAGTACCATACCAAACCCATACCTAACCCATGCATCTCCTATAATGCAGTGTCAAAGCATGTGAAGTATCTATTAGAGTACCATACCAAACCCATACCTAACCCATGCATCTCCTATAATGCAGTGTGAAAGCATTTGAAGTATCTATTGGAGTGCCATACCTCTGCAAGTTTGACTCCCATTGCAAGGGCCTGCAATTTCTTTTACTTCAGTCTGAGCCTGTCACAGATTTATGAAACCATCTCTGAAGCCATTGTTTAGTTTAATTACACAACCCAGCTCTACTAGCATTGCGTGACCTGACCAAAATTCATACTAGCTGTAAAGGAGAAAAAAAAACTTTAGTACAAAGCTATTGGGATTAAATGTATTTACCAGTTTGTGAGAGTGGAGGATTTTAACTGTAGTGACGTTATTAAGGGTAAGGTATTTTTTCAAATGTTAAATTGTTAAATGTTAAATTGTTAAATGTTAAATGTCTTTTTACAGCAACTTGAACAAGCTTCCTCAGATGTTGAAAAAGTTATCGAGTCATTTGAGAAGTCTGGGAAAGTACCGAGTTCTGTTATGGAGGCAAGGTAATGTTTTGCTTTTGTCTGAGAAAGCTGCTTCACATTGTTTTTGACTTATGTTTATGGCTTGTAAAACTACTTACCTTAAAGCAAAATATTACTTTTAATATTAGTCTGATGGAAAATCACAAGATAGGAGGAGGTGGCGTGGCCGAGTGATTAGGGTGCTGGACTTGTAATCCGGTGGCCTGGGTTCAAGTCCACCACCCTGCCACTCACTGGATTTGTTCTTGGTTGCTCGTAGTTCAACTCCTTGGTTGTGCTCTGTAAATAGCCCACTAGTCTGCCTCCTGCCGGTGGGGATTTTCAAGCACTTAGTTAGTCTACATTGTGGCTGAAAATTCCCTATGGGGGAGCTTCAATTAACAAATTTATTTATTTATTTAAGAGAGTCATTAATAAATATGGCCAAGGACAAATAACTAAATATTAATTTTATTGGATTACACAAGTAATGGTAAAACCAGTAGCTCTCATTGTGGTTCTCAAAGGATGAAGAAGATTAGTAAGAACGAATCACAAATCATTAACTTGAAACACTCATACCAGATTCTTTAGATACACAAAGCAGGCATGTGCTTTCTGCATAAAACACTAACTGCAGTAGTTTCCTAACACTTGGGAGAAATTTTTTTTTTTGCCTACCTAGCATTTTTAGAAAACCTTATTTCATTGGAAGATTTTTGCCAGCACTGCTAACTCCAAGAAAGGTTTGTAAAGCATTAATGTTCTATTTTGCAAACGGTAAGGGAAATAAAAACTAGACAAATGTAACTGTCATGGGGCTTCAGAGCATTAAAGCTGTATATTTGATGTCTGAAATTCAAATGCAAGCCATTGTTTAGCTATTAGCCCATTGGGCAGATGTGTGTAGAAGCTAGATTTTTCTTTTGTAATTTGTAGCTTCCTGAGGAACCAGATGGAAGAGCTCAGCTCATTGAAGTATTAAGCAGGTAATCATTTAAATAAACACCTCTAGAACAGAAATGTTTCCCTTCTTTTTATTTCCTGTTCTTACAGTTGTTGTTCAGTAATCTTAAGAGCTACAACTATGATTGTATGAACATGTAGTAATTACTTGCCTTTCTTTTAAATAGAGCTGGTAAAATCCCAAAGAATATGCTGAGTGCCTATCAGTCAGCCTGTGAGAAGATCACCATTGAACAGATTGAAGGTATGACGCCCATCGGTGCATTTTTCTTCATGTAATAAGTGTTCACTGGGGGAGGGCAATAATCAGAGGTAATAATTTATAAGGAAAAGCATTGTTTATTGTCTCAAAAGTCTCACAATTGTCTCCCAAACAGTTTCAATGCTTTAAGGAATAACCTCATGTTTTCTGTATCTTTGCCATTTTGATATTAACATCTCCATAAACAGTCCATGTTAATTTGGACATTGGATACAGAGATGATGGGATGATATTTTTTTTGGTTAAGTTCAAACCAGTGTTTGATACCCATGTATCAAGATGTCGCCTAATGGATAGGCTAAAGGAGAGGTTCTACTGTTCTATTGCCTCTGTGATGTTCAGATATCATTATTTTTAGAAGCGATTAGGGTGGGAATTATTAATAGTTCCAGGTCTAATTGTTTCAGCTGTGTCAGTGTGTTATTAGATCTTTACTCCTTTCTTATTTAATATCAGTTTTTATTTTTGTTTAAGTTTGTGAAAGTATGTATGCTGCAAACTCTGTAGATCTCAACTGATTTTTTATGACCAAATAAGGAATCTACGTAAAGTGACAAGTGGCGTAACTTATTGTAACAAATTTTCCTTCAATTTGAATGTGGTTAGCACATCACCAGCCTTTACCAGTTGCATTACTTACAGCTCTCTCGAATCAACTTCGAAAAGGGCCATGTGACTTTTAAGTGATTTTTGTACTGTTCTGATTTTATTTGTGTGGCTGTGTTTTATTTTCCAGTGAGTTCGTCAGAAGACGAAGGAACTTTAAGTGGCATGGAAAAACTTGTGAAATCTTTAGAGAAATTTACCAAGCTCGTCACTGAGTCATTGAAAGGAACCAATGTATCCAGACACTCAGGTGATCTTCTATACCGTAATACAGATGTTTACATAACGATTTTTTGGTAACTATAATTCGCAAAAAGTTAAATTTTAGCTAGTGAGGATCATGTTTTGAAATATTCGGCTTTAGAGGTTTCCTGATTCAGTTTGTCCTCTAGCTGTTTTATACTGTAAAATGTTCTTAAGGCATGTTTCACTCGTTGTTTGTTTTACAGGGGGAATTTCGTCTCAGTTGTCAATCATCTTGGGAACGTTACACTCAATGATTGATTTAAGAAAAGAAACACAGTCACTCAATCAGCTTGTCGAGCTAGATGTCAGCAAATCAGAAGTAACTAGTGCTGATCCGGTTGGTATAAAATTAATATTACAATACAGTCATGTAATCATGTTATCAATGATGTAAAAGTGCTATTTCTCGTAGTTAGTTTTAGTTTTTTGTAGCACTCTGAAATAGTGGAGGTGAAAACCTCGTGAATGGTATCTGTTGCAAAAAGTGAACTTTAATGCACTGGCATTGCAATTTAAAGACTTGTTTATTTTTTTTATGTCTTGGTTTTGCTTTAAAGGTTGTTGATACTTTGCTGGATGCATTTTGCCAAACATGCACTGCTGTAAACATTCACGGATCGGAATCGTTGGATCCATGTAAGAGGTAAACCGTGCGTTGCCCTTAGAGACTGACGTATGATTATTTAAGCAAAGTTAAGCCGTTGTTGAACGAAACCGCGTTTTAAACAATCCCTAATTTACGTATGATGCACGATCCTCGCAGAAGATAGCGCTATTTATGCAATAGCGAAAGTCAGACCTGAAAAAAATCAGGCCTGTACGGGACTCGAACCACTGACCTCTGCGATACTAGTGCAGCGCTCTACCAATTGAGCTAACAAGTCAACTGGGAGCAGGCCGTTAAGTTGGTTCATAGTAAACCCGTGAAAGTGATAAATGAGATAGAATAAATATATGAAGTTCATTAAAAAAAAAAAAAAAAAAAATATATATATATATGAACTTCAGATATTTATTCTATCTCATTTATCACTTTCACGGGTTTACTATGAACCAACTTAACGGCCTTCTCCCAATTGGCATGTTAGCTCAATTGGTAGAGCGCTGCACTAGTATCGCAGAGGTCAGTGGTTCGAGTCCCGTACAGGCCTGATTTTTTTTCAGGTCTGACTTTCGCTATTGCATAAATAGCGCTATCTACTGCGAGGATCGTGCATCATACGTATCTAATACCGCAGTTCAAAATATATGAACTTCATATATTTATTCTATCTCAATCCCTAATTTAGCTGAATCTTTTATCTTAACTTTTATTTTTGTGCACAGTATCAAGAGGGCCGAAAGCTTGACAATAGGGGGACATTTATTTAATTCAATCAACCCTCTCATAGAGAAAACATGAGGCCCACTAATTGCGTAAAGCCGTGGTTTGGCGTAGACTTCGCATAAATAACCGGCCCCGAGAGTCTATGATTTTCCATCACTGCCTTCAGTGATTGGTCTAAACTTAAAGACTCGCGTCGAAGTTTCGACCAATCAGATACAAAATGAATTACTTTGAATTTAGTTCGGTTCCTCTCGTTCAAAAGTGTTACGCATTATTTCTTATCACGGTTACTCTCTTACAAAGTTAAAATCCTTCCCAGTTTACCCACTTTTAGCAAGTTCTTAATAAAGGAAAATTTGAAATTTCACAGAGCAGTTCATTGCTCAGACAAACTGAAAATCTAGTGGAAAAATCAGTCGCGGATTCAGAAATTCCCTGATAACTTAAGCGGATTAATTGACTGAAAACAATTTACGATAGTTGTCGTTTGATACGGTGCTGCTTTATGGCATGTTGCTAGCTCCTATGCCACTCTATACTTTTCTGAAGATATTCGAGTCCCTATGAGGACACAGACCTACGCTTGTAAGAAGACAGATTCTGAAACACCTTTCTCGATTTCATTACAGAGCTCAAAAGTAACCTTCCTTCTTGTTCTATTTACGATTGTAATTGTTTATGTTATATTGCAATTTGGTGTTGTTGTACCTTTGATACTGAATGACAGGTTGCCTTTGGTGTGTATACAGGTATAACTGGGCCTCTCACTTTGTAGCAATGTTTACATCAATAACACCGCTTCACAAAAACCTTTATGGTCAGTTATGGAGGAAATGTTGCCACGAGGTTAGTCAATACTGCTAGATATTGAATAGATAAACTGGTCTGAAATTCCCTTATCATGGGCAGTAGCTAGGTAGTTGGGCTTCGAACGTTCGACGTCTGTTCGGAATTTCGTGCTTCAGAGTATGCCTGACTTTAAAAAAATTATTTCTCATTTCATTACATTGGAAATAGAACTTTGAAGTTTCTTATGGCAGTGAATGACATAAATGCTACTTGAAGTTAAATATTTGCCACTTTTACAATTGAAATAATGGAGCAACTTTCACCTGAGTGTTTATAGTTATTCCGGATGCCATTAGTGTTGCTTTACTTCTTTCTGTGATTGGTCTATTCTTGACCAATCGAATGCATAACTAGAACCAACCACGTATTGGTCACCCGCTTTTTCCCGCTCTTTATGCTGTTTGCCTGTTCTCGCTTTCAGTCGATTTCCTCCTTTAGAAATGTATCCTTTTTTCGGTCGTAAGGTTTGAATGTAGTGGTTCTGGTTTCACGAAACTCAGTGGACAATAATTGTTGCTCTCGTGACTCAGTTGAATGCTATTCTGGATATTTTTGACTTTATCAATTGAAAATGATACTCTCGTGGCTTTCATAATATCCAATCACAGGGTTCGTCGGCAACGATTGAAGAAACACATGGTTTAGCTGTGTTTTTGTCTTATTTGTGTACAAACCAAAAGACTTCACCTCCAGTCCTTCTTCAAGGAGTTACACATTGTGTTGGAAGGAACGCACCCGAGATCACAACGGTTAGCAAGTATTTCTCAATTTTATGCTTCAACCTCAGAACTCATGCGGCATCCACTTTAAACAACAAAAATTTCTTTTCTTCTTGAACTGCGTTGTGCGCAGTTTTGTATCAAAATTGTTTCTAATTCCTTTTCTTTTCCACTTTTTGAAACAGAAGAACTGAAAATCCGTTCGAAAGGCACCCTGGGTAGGGGTTAGAAAAAAATAAAAAACTAGAAGTGAGAGTAACAGTGATCGAAGGAGCGTTTTTGTTTGGATGACAGTTTGTGTGTTGTACAAAGAGGTTCTCCCTGATTTGTGTTGTACCAAATGTGAGGTTTCGTTATTTTAAATATATTTTAAAAGTGAATTAAATTTTATTCGTTTTGTTGTAAAAATGTCTTCTCTCAAATACCACCTTTTCATCTCTTTTTCTTTTGTTCTTTAGATTTGTTCCTGTTTCAATTCGCTCTGTGAACACATTCCAATCTGCACAAGGCGTTGGATGTACTTTTTTCTGAGGTACAGGGAATATAAGCCTCTGCTTTGGTTTAAACACCTTTTAACAGAATAACAATTTGCCTAGTACAGTCTGATCTGAGAGTATCCCAGCAAAGCTCCTCTTTCGGTGGATATCGCCAATGGAGTTCGAGGCATAAAGCCTGCGTAGCTATCGGTTTTACGTACACTTAAAAAACGATGAAAGGCCTCGCTGCGAGTGGAAAAAACCGTCCTAAAACTCTCGCGGGTTCGCCACTCGTTTCCATGGCTCCGCCGCTTAAATCCTCAAGGCGCATAAAAGAAACCCTCGGTTTTCAAAAAATCTTAAACAGGAAAAAATTTCTGTTTGAAGACGGATGACAATGGCAAAACAAAATAGCACCATCTTATGCCTTTTCTGCGACGCTTCTCAACTTAAGAAATGATGTATTTTATTTATTAGATTTTCATGCTCTTATGTGCAGCATACTTTGGAAGTTTTCACCTCGAATACGACAGAATTAGACGGTAACACTGGAGGTAGGGAGTTCACTCTCTCTATGAGATTACAAGAATTTTTGTGTCAGTCGTTATAAAAAGGGTAGCAGTTTCTGTAGCCTTAGTGACGAGGAAAACGGCCTTCAAATCAGATGTAAGTTTTGAAATAGTTGACCTGGACAAAGAGGGCAAGAATATACTGAGAATGCTCGCGAGGATGTTTTACGATGAGAAAAATTCGCGAAACTCATGCTAAATGTTTTCTAGAAGCGCAAATCGCATTTTACTTCCTGTGATTTATATATCCATGAAAGGCAACGTTTTACTACCGTTTGGAGTCAGGCAAGAATCCCTTTTCCCTTTCACCCTTAGAATTTAAATATACATTCTCTGCACTCCTGTGAGTAAAATGAATGAAGAAGCGAAACGACGCTGAAAACTTTATTTAATTATTCCTCTTGAAGTTTTATTCCCCCTTAATCACGTTCGTAGTTAAGAGGCTGAATTTTTTAAAATCCTTCAAGATAGCTTTCTTCTCATTTTTAATCACATGCCGTTCGTTTGTAGAATCTACTGGCTACCTGTCTGTGGTCATGCTGCAAAAGGTAATACTAAACTAAGAGCCTTCAGTTCTCAATTGAGGGTCGAAAGTGATCTGGAATTGCATAAGCTTTGCCTTTCTTTGCTATGTAACTGGACGAGAACACTCGTGTCATCGTGAGCTTAACCAATCAGATTCAAAAGCGTGACCTAGTCATCCTTGTTTTCCCGCGCTTGAGGCAGCAGTATACAATGTTTCTAAATTGAGTTCCCTGTAATACTTGTCACAAATTCTATTCTAGTCATTAGTAGTTGTGATTACCCTGGTTTTTGCGTCACAATCCTCTTTTGAAAAGCGCCTTCTTACCTTTTCCATTGTTATTTTTTTGTTTCTGGAATTGTAAAGATTTTAAAGGAACCTCCCATGATTAAGGAATGTGGTACAACCCAATGAAGACCACGACGTCATCTACCCTGGGAGTTGAAACTGTAGTTAAAAAAGTTACTGCTAACTAAGTGACACAGACTGTTTGGAGAATGTTGCCTCTTGTTGTAAACTTAGACCTTCTGTTTCTACTAGATGTTCTACCTTTTTCATCGCCTCAATGTACAAGGACAGACGCCTTTCTTTAAACCAACACTTGATTTAGGTGAGCTGAATATACATCTGTAGAACTTGATACAAAACTTAATTAATTTCTTAAACAAAGTACAGTACTTTGTTAAAGCAAATGTAATTCAGATTGCTATAATTTTGAACATTTTATATGACAAAGTTAATTTCTCTGCTATTTAAAGAACAAATAGTCTAACATCACCTCGATGGTTTATTTAGTGAATTGCAGGATTTATAAATGTAAAAAATTCCTTCATTTGATCGTTGTTCCATTTTTTTGTTTTCAGATCTTTTATCTATTGTGAAGAACCTGTGCTCATTACAAAAGTTTCAGGAAGTGCGTAAAAAAGGAGGAGAGGTATCGATGCGCGTATTACAAGATGAGCATGTATTACACGCTTTCTCATGGTGTAAATGCTGAATTATTATAAACGGCAAACGAAAAAAAAACTCAATTTTGGACACAATTCTGGACAATATAGGTGTGTAGTATAAATCAAATCATTCTTCTTCAAAGGGTGAGTGCAACCACTTCCCGGAAAGGCCTGACATAATATCTGTAGGTTGTGATCATACTCCGCAGAAGCCTCTTCATGTAAGACGCATTTGACCAGTGGTTACTTAGCTGGACTCCGGATCGAGGGGCTTGGGTTCGAGTCCAGGCTGGATCATCGTGTTGTGTTCTTGGGAAAGACACAAACCTGACAAGAATTCTGGGGTGGGTGAAGGGGGGGGGGGGGGGGAGAAGCTGTGATTGATCAGCATCTCAACCAGGGAGGGAATTTGCTTTATGCAACAGAGAGTTGAGCCTCAAGAAGTAACATGTCTCGATTTATTATTTGTAACTGTTGGATGGCAATGCATTAAAAAGTATTTCGATCTTTATTAGCATATCCGGTACGTGTCAAACTTTGACAACTTACTTCTAGTGAGCTGTATATTGCAACCCTTTTTTCCTTAGTTGTGTTTTTCTAAGTGGTGTATGTTGGAACTCAGCATCTCTGCCAGGGATGATTTTCTTCCTGAAAGTGACAGGTGATTTGAATTGAGAACGAAATTCGATTTAATTTAATTATTGTGACTGCTGTTTGCTTGTAGTTAGTTTGGTTTTGAAAGACTTGTTGTTATTGTTGTTACAATCACAAATAAACCATCATAATATATATTATGATATTGGGCGAGCTGTATCGAGAGAGAAGTAACGTCAAGGACGTGCGAGTGGAACTTTAATTTCATTCTTCTTGAACCCAGCTTAAGTTAGGGCACCAAACTCGTTTACAGATTGTGCTGAGCTGTGCTTTCTCTTTGGACCTCTTAGTGATATGTCTTTAAAACTAAGTCTAACTAAAGATGATCGTCATTCTGTTTGGCTTTCTTTCTCATATTTGATAGGTGCATTTACCACCAGTATAGAGTACTGGACCACTTTCTTCCCCAGGGATCCCTGCACGGTGGCTGTGATGGCTGTGCAAGGAAAGCGTGTTCCGTTATTTTTCATGCTCTGCTCGACTCTGAACGCAGGTGATTCACAGTATACTTTAATTTAGACGTCTGGGAGAAAAAGTAGAGAAAAAAATATCCGACATTCGGGTGAATTCATCCCAAAGGGTTAACAAGGAAAGCAGAGGAGTCCAATAGGACTATATTTGTTTTGTTTTGTTTGTTTTGTTTTAACGACTTTACCGGGTGTGACTAGACCCGGAAGGGTTAGTGCGAGCGGAACACAAGGTCCATGCGAGGCACCACCCCTCCCCCCCAATTCACCCTGGATAGATACAGCACAAAGATAGACCACAACACCGGGCACTACGTGCCCTACTCTTTTCGAGGAGTGTGTGGGTTCTTTAACGTCCCACAAATTAAAATCACATTTAAGGGCTTGTGAGACGGGACCTCTATTTATCGTCCCTATCCGAGAAGACTAGAAAGTCTAACCGTTTGCAGATATTATTACAAAGGCAGCACTTTCTACTCAGTTATTTCCAATTGTGTTCACTCGAAAAGTGCAGCGCAACTGCATCTTGTTAATTGACGCCTAAGACAGGCAATTATGACACGAGTTGAAATCATATCCGCTATGTTGCTTTAATGGTCGGCAAGAGAACCTTTTCGTAGGAGGCACAAAGTGCTAAGAGCGAAGGAAGACTTTTTTCTACTTATTATAATACAACAACTACTTTATCTAGCCGTCTACACCTGTTGTGAAACATCTGTCAAGATGTCGCACGAATCTGAAACGTGACATCCGTGTTTACATACACTCATCTAAACGCTCCTATCAAATCAGTGCGTGCGTGCGTGCGTGCGCTGTACCAATTCCTCTATAGTTCTCGGTGTCGCCTTCATACAAATATTCTCCGGACTTTGCTGGAATGATATTGCTTAGAGACATCTCTTTTAACTCCTTAGGTTTACACAACAACAAAATGATGTTGACATCAGTCGAAAAGACATGATTCATTTACTACAGGTGATTTACGTTGTTTGCCTAACCTTAGACTGGCAAGCTTTAATATTTAAGGCTGAGACAATTGTCTTTGTCTAAGCTATTCTCACTAGTTGTGGTACCTAACAGTTTCCACGCCGAACTCTGGGGATAGAGGGTCGGGTTTAATTTGTTATCGCTGTATTTGTTTTACGTTATGGTGGGTACCATAATCATTCCTTGGTGAGGACCAGTGGTAGCCCAAGTTCGGAACAGCCAGAAGCACATAACCTAGAAAAAGGGATATGCTTCTGTTGCAGCTGAAGTAAAGAGATTTTGTTACCACGGATTAGTGGAAATATAGGGGTTTATGTTTAAAACGGTTGCATTGAGGAACCAAAAACTTTACTGGCATTTAACTTAAAGGAAGATAGATGACCCAGTATCAGTCGAAAGTTTCTTTTGAGTTCGGTGTGATTCTGAAGTCAATTTATCACAATTAAGCCGGTTGTTTGGTCGTCGTTGATGAGTTGGATTAAAGTGAAATTAGATTTCTGTTTCGTACTACCGTATTTGGAAGATTTCCTTTCTCGCGGCGCAAAGAGGATAATGTTTTCCTCCTGTAACAGTTTTCATTTCGGCCGTCATTTAGGATTCATTCAATCTATCTTTAGAATTTGTAGGATTTACACGTGACTAAGACACATGAATTCATTCGTTCCCGGTAGGAACTCGTACCAATGCTGTCCCAGCACTCAAATGACAACACTTTACATCAGTCAGAGAAGTGGCCCAGATCTTGGCTGCTCGAACAGTTCAACTCCAGTCTGGAAGAGGTAAATAAGTTAAAGGTTTAAGGTCAGAACTAAGACCTTGAAAGCTTTTCTTCCGATAAGACCCCACCACACGTTGTATGAAAGCATCTTTTCAAAGAGTTTTGAAATCGGAGGAGACACTCTCCGAAGCCAAATTTTAGTTTGCTTTAAAGCTTCATTATGGCTTCTACATTATGAACAATTTCACTTAATTTTTTCTTATTAGCTATTTTTAATCCATGGCAATCTCCTCCATCCTTAGCTATCCTAGGTCCATACATTACGTCTGGTCTACAAATAACTTTTTTACGAGGCAGGTCACAGACAAGTCTCAGACATGACAAGCTAGGATGACTGCTAGGATCAACCTAGATCATGCTAGATCGCCGTGGTTCGAGTCGTCGTGGGGTCTCAGTTCTATTTTTTTTTTTCTTCCCTGCTGACAGTTTTTATCTCTTATTTAATTAAAGTTTTTGCCCAATCTTGCTTTTCTGTAATATTTCTAGGATTACGAAGAGAACATCAAACCATAAATTGCTAACATATCAATGAATTTTCCTTACAGATTCAATCCATTGCTAAGAACCAAAATGAAAAACCAGACAGCAACGACCTTCTTCAGGCTGCTGTAGTGATGTCATTTGTAAAGTAAGAACCACTCAAAATGTATTGCACTAAGATATTTTCGGGGTCAGAGAAAGTTTTGATTGGAGTCAGTGCCAAACGTAAAGTAATCTGCGATTATATTCGTTCGTGCTGCTTCTCCGCGTTCATTACGCGCCCTTCCTTCTAAACCAGTCAAGTCAGAATACTAAACCAAGAGTGGTTTTTTCCCTCACATGACTTATTTAACCTTGAATTGAAAGACCATTGTAGTAACGTATTTTCAAGTTTTGGAACACTCAATCTAAATGCAGTCTATGGCCTATGAAATGATCTTTCTTTCGTTTGATTGATTTCAGACTTGCCATGCATCTTCCTCCGTTTCTTTTGTTCGCTGATCAGATGGATTCCAGTCTTGACACTCAGTCAATTACGCACGTGATTGACTTCGTTAACGCGTATCTGGTGGGTGGCAGCTTGTAATGCTGGCTTACAATCGGTGATTGAACGCTCGCCTTCCCATTAAGACACCTGCACTGCAGACAAGGTGGACTCAGATAAAGACTGTTTTATTCTTTCTGTCTCATTTTTTTTCTCTTTCCTTTCTATTTCAGAGACCTTTCATAAGTGGTAATTGCAGTCTTCCATTTGATGTTACACTGTACATTTTCAAGGTAACTGGGTCAAACTATTTTTTTTTTTTAGAAAATGTTCGAGATAATATGACAGCCCCTCCCCTCCCCTCCCCTCAACAACAACAACAACAACAACAACAACAATAACGACGACGACAACGACGACAACAAACAAATTCTGTAATCTCCTTGGAATCACAGAAAGGTGAATGAGTGTTGAACGATGTATTTATTTTTTTTTTTTTTGTCCAAGGCTTGGCTTTCTTACGCCAGAAGACCATTCCACCACTCACGGTATGATGAAAATTCTGTTGATTGTGTTTTATTTTACTCCTGAGGACAACAAACCTTATTCACAGCAATTGCTTCTTACAATCTGAGAGACTCAATAACGTAGTTGTCAAGGGATTGGAAAGGATGGGGTGGACTTCTAATCGAAATTTCCGTAGATGGAAAGTTGCGTTGTGTTCTTGGGAGACACACTTTCCTCCCTCGGCGCCTCTCTAGGAGTAGAAACGGATACCTATGAACTGGCAGGGAAACCTAAAAAAATATGTGCGATGACGGGTAATGGACCAGACTCCAATCCAGAGGGGAGGAGCAATACACCCAGTCTGTAAATTTTTTCAAAATCGGAATAGGCCCAACAGAATGAATAGTCGGCTCGTGTACAGCATTTTCTTTGCCTTAATTATTTTTTTTTTTAACAGAAATTCTCAGCTTCTGTCGAGGTTCATGGCTGATTGTCCCTTGTTCTTTGCTTCTACCCTGGTGAGTTTTTACAGTGCACTGTCTTCAAAATTCCAAGCTCTGAGTCGTTGACAGAAAACAATTAACAGTAAAAGAGAAACAGAGAAAAAGGACATAGCATTTAGTCGCCTTGCGTTTGGCCGATAACTCTCGAGGCTTCTTTTTTCGTTGTCCCAACCTCAAAACAACTGAAATTAACTCTTGATAATTTCCGTTACTCCCTCTCATTATAATTTAGGGTTGCACTCTTCCTTTTCTTATTTATTAGAGCCACTACTGTTGAGAAAATAAACTAAACTCACTCAGCCGATAAAATTGGCCTGACTTGTCCGTTTGTGTGCAAAATTACGTTGACTTGTCATTCCAAAGTTGTGATAGTATTCGCTGATTTTAAATCGTCACGGCTAATTGAGTATTTTGTTTTCCTGTTAGTATTACTGGAAACAGCTCAGACCTTTGGCCATAATCCAAGTGGATGTCACTACTCATGAGGCACTAAGCCGGGCTGAGTTACTCTTGAACTGGAGAAACAGGTGTGTGTTTGATGTTTCTGGCGTTTATAGAGTGCACCCTCCAAGCTTGGTATTAAGACAAGACCTCCGCTTGTGAAGAAGTGACACTTCAATGAAATAAAAATGTGGAGTTGTTACAACGTTTAGTTTCTGTGCTCCCAGGGAAGCTGTTAGGTACTGAACTCGAGCACAGGCCAAAAAATAGAGATGAATTACTTCAGTGGGCGAATGAAAAAAATGTGATTCAGTGGGGAAAAAAAAAGAGATTTTAACCATTCTTAACGAGCGTCAGACGTAGCGAAAAAATCTGACGGCCCAGTATCTCTCCCCCCCCCCTCCCTCCTCCGAGGATTCGAACCTTGGAGCATCCGATTCCTCGGGTGATGTTTTATCACTCCCCTCCGGAGAACTTGTTGGTCGTGCACTGAGCTCACATGTGGTACGCGTCCTGTATTCTGTTACATCAATCGTCGATTACTATGTGAGCACTGATATTTTTTCGATCAAGACAAAAGGTTACACACCTTGAATGGACGTCTACCGAAAGAGAGATTCTCGTGTAACAATGTTTGTGTAGGCCGAATGTCGCACTAGCTTATGATTACATTTAATTATTCTTGCTCAGAGTCGAAAACTCCCAACCTGTTTCCTTGGGAGACCTAGAACGTGTGGACGTGAACTTGGTGGTATCGTTTATCGCCGTAAATCTTCATACTTTGAACAGGTAGGATAATCTTTCGTTCCTAACCAGGTAATTGATACAGTAATGTAATCCAGAATTGCATGGGTTTTGCTTCATTTCGCCTTGTTAGTGGTCCGTGAAAACCCGTCGTGCGTATGAACCAATCCTTTTCCTAAGCTTGAGACAGTTTGTAGACGACCTAGTCGGTTTTGCTTTATGAAACATTGGCTACTTTTGAGCTATTATTCTATCTTTTGTGTTAGTCAAGTGATGAAGATCATCCTTCGAGAAAGTAAACGTCCAACAGAGTTTACACAGAAGGTGAGCGCTTAAAATGTTCAACTTCTCATCTTCAAGAACATTCTAACGATATGTGCATTAAAAACGTTCCTAGTGACATTTCATAACGTGACGAACATTTATAGGATAAAGTTTATTCACTTTCTCGAAATTTTGTAGGTCGCTGTGTGTTTATTCGACTGCATCATGGCAGACTTTTCACGGATAATTCTTCATGGCGATGAGGTTTGTATTTAATTGTTGTATTCGTTTTTTTGTCATAACATACCCTTTCTTTTCTCTAGATTGTTTAATCGACAATTTATACACCATACCTAGGTCTCAGACATACAGTTCTGTGTTCGGATACTATCCGCGATGACAGTGAGACAGTTTTCTGCTCGGAGTTTTTTTTAAGGGTCGACTTTCAATTAAGTTGGAAGATGCCCGAGTTTAAAAACAAGTGTTCCAGAGCAAACATTGGTGCAATTGCAAATAAATTGCACTGCTGAGAGCCAATCAGATGGTTAAGATCTTAATTGATTTCAAAATGGTCGTAATAACAGAGAAGAAATGAACATGCTCACTGAGAATGTCTGGTGTAGAAAACATGCGTAACTTATTGGGGCAATCAATTGAAATTATATTGTTACATGTATTGTTAATGTAAATGTAATATGTGTGTAATTTTTATGGCCTTATTGTTACAGATCTGTAAAAACGAAGCTCTGAGAGACTCTGCTTGGGTAAGGTTGCATTATTTAGAAGTGTTAGCATACCAAATTACACTCAGTTATAGAAAATAGCAATTTGTCAGCTGGATCATAGGCTGTGCCCCTCGTACAACCAAGGCTAGAACCAAGGACTACCGCAAAAAATCCTAAATCCTGGGGCGTGATTTTTTGTGGGAAACTCAGAATCTTCTCTTTCATCTTTCCCTAATGTCTATGTTCTAAAGCCAATTTGGAATTTTATCTTATTGTAGAAACTATTCACTTTTTTCCCAAAGACGCTATTGGTGTTCAGAATCGGTAAGTCGGAATCACCAATTTGGAAACTAATTTAAAGTCAACAAACTAAAATACTTCACGAGTTAATACCGACCCGTCTAACAATACAACAGGATTTTTACTTGTGACCACGCCATTCGGTGCGATGTTATATAACCCTTTACTCTCTTGCCATACTTACCTTATTTTTTTATCTGAGAATTCGATTATAAATCAAACAGCATCCTTTAGTTGCATGTAATATTTTTCTTACTTCTCATTACCTTCTTGCTAGAAATGTGTTGATTTTGTAAGGAGAAATGCATTTTTGGTCACTCTTGGGAGTGAAGGGTAAGCAACTAACCTAGGAAGCTACTAGCAATCGGAGCAATCAGCAGAGCTGACTCATATGTTACTGTGAAGGAAATAAAGTGAATTTATGTCTGTGAGAGAGTTCATATACACTCTGGAAATTGAATGAAATAATCAAATATTGATCCCACCGGTGTGTTTAACGGTTTCTCCGAGCAGTTGCCTAAATTGTTAATCGTCCCCTATAGAAAGCCGGGAGGTTCATGGATAATTTGGGATTGTTAACCACAACGCTTTTTTCCTTCTTAACGGTATCCATTTTGTTGTTGTAGGTGAAAGCGGCGAATTCAGAGAAGCACTTGTTTCTCTAAGGTATGCTGCTCATTGTCTGAAAAAAATTTAATGAACTTTTTCTTGGAATTGGATAATTTATATGTCTTAATGTTTACAGATCTCTGGTTCTCAACGAACAAATGATCAGGCTTTACCCAGCTGTGTTTTTCAGGTTTGTGCTTTGTTGTTTAAACGTGGTATGGTGTGCGCTGTCTATGTAGTAGTATGTAGTAACAGACTTTGTATGAAGTGGAATTGTAGGTGGAGCGAGGGGACTGGGATCATTTAATAATGATCGCGACAATGTTTGAAGACGTAACTGGACGAAATGAATGGAAATTGATAAGTGTGTAGGTTGCGGTGCATGTGGCATGACAAAGTCCTCTTCTCTTTTTTAATATATTGGTGATCTGTTAAAGAGCATAGTTTTTGGAGTTCATCTCTGTTACATTTTATCGCTTTGTTTCACAGCTTTTTTGCAAGCTTTCCTAATGAAGCATTACAGGAGGTAATTTACACGTATTCTTCTATACAATACTAATAGCGTTTCAATGTTATCCAATTGTTGAGCACCACAGCATTCCCAAACTGCTCTGTACCTGTGTAGTAGTAGAAATTCCTCAAGGCCGCCATTTTCGTCTCTAAGAGGCCAGGCGAGGGAGACTGGAAACCTGCACAGTAAATGAGCCATCTCCTATAACCTTCACAGTAAAATAATAATAATAAAAAAATCACGAAGAAGGAAATTATTCCAAGATGCATCTAAATAACATTATTAAAAACTGGATCATTAGATAATGCAATTGGATATAAGATGATTATAGCCAACGAGGCGCTACGCGCCTCGTTGGCTATCTATCATCTCATATCCAACAAGCGCGAGTGGAATAATTATTAATTATTATCGTATGTGTGTAGGCAACAAGGATCAGCGGTTTTGTGACAGTCGCACTGTGTATGTACAACTCGTTCGTCTCTCTTCGGAAAGAGTGTCTGAACGGCGTGTTAAATATGGCTGCTGACTTCTCGGTGAGTGAGGCTACTTTGCTAAGATCAGCTAATATTTCATCCGGTATATTGCTTCCTGCTTTTAGTTCGAAACATACTCGATTAACTTGCTGTCAGTGCCGCAGATTTTAAGAACAATGTGGCGCTTATTCGTGACGACATAATGTCTATTAAAAGAGCACTTGTGGAAGACCGCCGCAGTCTTTGATAATATTTCGCTATTCTTTGGTCTTTTGTTCATACAAGAGTTACGTTAAGTAAATGCAACAAAACAAAAACTAATTGATGAGAGTCGTGTCGTTTCCCGGGTAAATACGGTAGGGGTAAATTCCCTAGGCTTGCTATTATGGATTGCATTTACGGAACGACGGTGAAGTTAACGTTGACACATTCCATCTGTTTCTTTGTCCAGCCTCTTCACTTGGATTTCTGCCGTCGAGTTACTAACTTTGTCCGCGACTGTGTGTTATCTTCACCAGTGGATCATTTGAGAAGCTTATCAAAGGTTAATTTTGTTAATAAGCTAAAATAAGTTTAGGATTTGTAAGTAAAAATCAGCAAGGAATGTATACGTATTGATTGGCATGTCTCTCTTCGGTTCTAAGTTACATCTGACAACATTATTTGGTAGACATGGGAATAAGACATTTGCCTTAGGTTTAATTTAAGCACGTGCCTCCAGGTTAGAGGGGCGGGGTTCGCGAAAAGGTTGGCTATAATGGCTCGCATTCAAAGAGTTACCTTTCTATTATTGCTTTTGTTTCTGATATTCTTGGATTTTTGTATGTCCTCGGCCGCTTATAAATTTAGGCTAACCTCTATTTTTGCTTTTGTAGGAAGTAATTTCTTCTTGTACAGCAGAGTTACGACAATTTTTGCAAAGTCAGCTTGTGAAACGACAAGGAAGATAGCAAGAATATATACTAAAATGAAGAAATTTCTGTAAATTATAAACTGGATAGCATTGTGTGCAGCTACATTATTTAAAATGTGAATGAAAAAAGGAAAAATTAAAAATATGTTTGATGGATGAATGACTCATTAAAAGTGATGAGAGACAACAAATCAAAAAAGCAGAAGAGGCGAGTTGTTTTAGAAATTATTTTTAAGCTCCAGGCTCTTTCTAACCATTGCAAAATTGAATTCTGGGATACTGGTCGCCCATAGATCAAACTCCCTCAGACGAACTCCGTTCCTCAACACTACGTGCTATAGGGCTTACTGTTCCATCTCCGATAGTGCCCATGATGAAACCTCGTTTACTAAAATACATTCAACAAATTATTGGGAGCGCCACACGTTTTTTTTTCTGCGCGATTGCGTCAGAATACCTCTCAATCTCAATAGATTAGTTTATTGCTTTTATTCTTATTTTTTGTGGGGGGGAGGGGAGGGTACGGCTACATGTAGGTTATCGTCTGTCCCTATTGTAACTTGAATTAAATTTGAATCAATGGCTATCGTTTTGGATGTAAGGTCTGAAAATTGTGGAATATTATTTGGAGAATATTACCGGATATTACCCAGTTTTAGCTGAACATATCTGATTACCTGACGTATTAAGATCAGTTGGATGAAAACCTGGATTAAACGACCCATCAGTACGCTAGGAATGCAAAAAAGATATATGTTGTGCGCGGACCCTCGTAAAAGACTTCCGTCCGTTAAAATGATTTTAAGTAATAACTTTAAATATTACAATACCCTTAAATTTTTGTGCGAGCCCGCGGTTTTCAGGCCCATGGAAAATATGTAGTCCAATGCGCCATGCGCATGCTTTGTTTGGAACCAGTCCCAAATGAGCTGTTACTGTGGTGATTGTTGATTCCAATAGATGAAGTGGTGAAACTACTAACTTTTCGAAGTCTTTGAGAGACTTCTAATTGAACTTACTGAATTGCGACCTTTTGAAAGATGCCTGTAAAAAAGAAAAGTGGAAAATCTAAGTATGCTAAGAAAGATTTCGTTTGATTTTACATTAACACAGGGCTAGCTACTCGAAAGGAAGTCAAAGCAAATGCTTGCGGTCTCATTGGAATTTGATTTGTTTTGCTTGTAGATCTGGGGGAAAGAAAAAGGGAGCAAAAAAGGTCAAGAAGTCCAAGGAAGAACTAGCTAAGGTATTAAATCCGTCAAAATTCTTGTCCTCAGGAATTAAAAAACTCGTAGCCCATCAACCGTTGTCTTCGATGGAATTTCAAAGAACTTTGGTACATCTATCAGCTACATTTCTTATGGAAAACTTCTCTTTTATAAACTCAATTCGTGTAGGGAGTAACAACATTGCAAAAGTGGTCAGCTAGTTTTGGAAAACCCGACTCTCAAGTTCTGTAGCTGTACCATTAAATTCACTCTTTGTTATGATTGTTCGGGTGTACACAAGTCTTTGTCACCCCCAAACAGACTTTGCAGATCTTTCTTATCAATAACATAACGTTGTAGGATCAACCCTTTTAGAGTTATTGAAAATTGAACACTTTTATTCTATTTATCAGGAAAAACTAGAAAAAGCCGCAGCAGCCTTCGAGGCAGCAGATGATCTTCATTCTGCGTTTGTAGCTCGTATGGACAAATGGATGACTGATAACTATGCACGAGCTATTGATCTCTTTCGCCGATTTGATGTGGATGGTGATGGTAGCTTGTCTTATGAGGAATTCTATGCTGGAATGCGAGATTTAGACGCACCAGCCAATAACCTAGAGCTGTATGTTCTTGCAAAGAAGCTAGACAGGGATGCCAATGGCTTGCTAGACTATCTTGAGTTTTCCAAAGGTTTAAAATATTACAAAAAAGAGGAGTGTGTTCAAGATGATGGTCTGCCTGTTCTAAATTTGAAAGAGAGGAATTGGAACAATGTCCTTGCTGTAAACTTGGATTATGGAAACCATCTAAGGAAAAGTTTCCAAGGTAGCTAGAGCAGACAATTTGTATTCAATAACGGTTCTATCAATGTTGAGGATGTCATGACCTAATGGTTAGTTTTGTGGACTCCAAACTGAAAGGTCTGGTTACAACTACTGACTATGACTATACTTCACTTTTACCAATTCTCTCCTTACCCCAAAGTAGAAACCGCCTCCTGGTTAGCTCAATGGATAGAGCGCTGGACTGTTGTGCAGGAGGTCGAGGGTTCGAGCTCTGGCTGGACCAACACTCAGGGTCAATAACTGAGAATAATTTGCTACCTTTCTATAACATCAAGAAATGGTTAGGTATTCTAATCTTCTCGGATAGGGATGAATAAATGGAGGTCCCGTCTCCTGCAGGGTTGGGATAGGAAACATTAATTTTCCACACACGAGATTACTGTGTGTTGGATGTCCTCCCCTGGGGTGGGATGGGTGGTGTACTGGGTGCACTTAATTTGGAGCCTCGCTCTGTTGTGCGACCCTCACCACACTCTGGTGGAAGTGATTAAATAAATAAATGGTACCAGTGAACTGTTGGGGGATCCTGACAAAATGTGGGGGGAGGGGGGATGAATACCCGTATTTTTATGAGCTAGCAATCCATTCATTCTGACTGATAAGGATAACACTGAACTCAGGATATTGGTTTGGTAATTAACTGGCAATTTTTTTTTTGTTACAGGTTTATTAGTATGGAACTTCACCTTGTGACATTTGCCAACTTGCCGCAGTTGAAATCTTATCCAGGACATTTCCAAATATTTGTCCATGCTCACATACCAGTTTATTCTGTGGAATCAATAATCAATGAAAGATTTGGAGGAACAACTAGAAAGGTTGTAATATACTGCACCTCAAAAGAAGGCAAACGAATACAGTTGGATCGTCATAAGACTCTTGAAGAGTGTGGCTTTACTGGCGGGCCAAGACCAGAACCTCAGCTAGTGGAACTATTTTATGATTTTGATGTAGAGTTTAATGACTGTCCAATCCTTATGAGTGATCATTATTTTACCTAATAATATGTAGGAAACTGGAAAGCTTTGGATTCTAGTGGATCAAGCACAAAGGTTTTCATAAAGTAGGATTTTTTTTGTTAATTCAGTGCAAAAATTTAAGTTTAGTAAATATTTAGCTTGTATGATGATTGTAAGCCATGAAATAGTTTTGCAAACATAGTTTTATCATGTTTTTGTGGTGTGTATACCCATAATGTGTAGATTTAGCCAAGCCTATAAGCGGAGCTCGCATTTTTTTCCTGTATGGCTTGTCAACAAAACTAAAGCTCCCACTAGCCTGTACTATTGGATAAAGTGTCCATGTAGAGGACTGATTCTATTATAGATGCTATAGGGTTAAATTTAAAAGTATATGGTTACTAACAGTATATATGTTATTGATTTGTATAATTATGGGACCATTGCTAGGCTGAGCCCACATGGCTCTCGGCTGTGCATGCTTAATGTACCATCCACTAAATTCATCTCAAACCCAGAGTCTCCTCAGTTATGGACATGTTTAGCGCACTTGTTGTGCTCAAATACCCGCTGGACAGTTGAGTGTGCATGCTAAAAGTAGCACCTTGTACAGACACCCATACGGTCATAAGTCCAAATTTTTTTGGTTTGATGGGTTGCCGCTACTATTTTATATAATTATGGGGCTACGATGCATGTGCTGCATGCACAGCACAAAAAAAAAAAAAAGAAAAAAAAAAAGGTCTTTATATAGGATTACACAATCACTGGTGAACCAGTAGTTTCCATTGTGGTCCTTGCAAACAAATGAAACAAATGGTCTAAATTGAACATAGCATCATTAAGAACATCACTAAGAACCCCAACCGGCCGGAGGCAAACCAGTTGGCTATTTACAAGCGTGGCCAAGGATCTGAACTAGGGGCTACCGTGAAACAGATCCAGTGGTCAGGGTGGGACTCGAACCCAGGAGCGGCGAATTACAAGTCCGACACTCTAACCACTCGGCCATACTGCCTCCAAGTTCTGCCATTATTTTGGAGTTTGGAGAGATATTATATACCATGAAATATATTACTCCCTTTTGATCAAAATGATCACTAGCCAGCTGTTAAAGGTTATTTAAGGTTTGAAGCCCTTGAAATGTTTTATGGTTAAACAATGTAGTTAGGTTTTCAACTTTAGTGTCACTAAATCTTACTTTGTATATCGGTTAGATGCCTTTCTTGAACAAAATAGAGTACCAAACCAATGTTATAGAGATTAAAAGTGGTTGTAGTGTCATGTTCACACAAAACTTTTGAAAATTGTTTGATTGGTTTATAATATTCTGCTGTCCTATCAATGCCTTGTCTGCATGGAAAATATTCTTCTGGGATGCAACACAAAATTCTTTTGAGAAAGGCTGGAAAGGCAAATAATTGATATCAACTCAGTGAGAAATTTGAAATATTCTTAGGATGGGGTTGATGTGTGGTAAGAGGGCCTCAGGGAACCAATGGGGAACTATCATAAAGATATTTAGAGATATTTAAAAAGAATAACTTCTGAAAGTAGTATCAGCCCTCAATGTAAGTGATAGTCTCCAGTTTTCTGATCTTGGTATCAGCTTTTGGACAAAACACTTGTCCTGAGCCCCAGAAATATTCCCTTTTTGGCATGCTTTTGTTCCCTTTGCATGTTTTAGCTCATTTCTTTTGTTATGTTGCTGGGAGAATATAGAACCCGTGTCAGGTTACATGTATGTCTTAAAATATGACTTTCCATTCTATCAGAAGCTCTTGCCCTAAGCTTTTGATTGTACGCATTGCATGCCTGTCTGTTCGGTAGCAGAGAGATTGCTGGGAATGAGGTGGTTCGTCAAATATCCAACATGGCGTACGTCCCATCTCACTTGGTGAAGGGCATTACACATCAACAGCGTGTGATGCGCTTATACAGAAACAGTTTAAGGCATTTGCTAGATTGGGTCATAGACAGGCAGACATGGAGGCAAGAGGCAGTTAAATTGAGGGAAAGATTCGATGCTCACAAACACGAGAAAGACAGAAAGACTATTCACAAGATTCTGGAGGCAGCCGAACGTGAATTTGAGAAAAATAAACATCCATTCCCCTACGTTCGTAAGTACAGTGACTTTTGCCGTTTTATCCTCTAGTGTTTAATATTTTGGAAAGTTTTAAAATTACTCTGTATATAATTTTTTTATTGTTAAACGTGTAGCTTGTTCAGAATTGATCAAGGTTTGTAGGTGATATCGAGATGATCAAGTTGTCGCTTGTGTTGTAGACCCTGATAGCCCTGATGGCAGCAAATGGGAAAGAAACTTGCCACCTTCTCCTCATGTAAGTGTTCTGTAAGATTTATTCTTTGGATTGCGGAAGATAAATGTTTCTCAAAATGATCGATGTCCCAGTAATGCATGGATAGACACGAACCAAGTTTTGCTTGTAGAAGGACCTTACAAGTACAGTGGAACCTGTCTTTTAGCGGTCACCCACGGGGAACGGCGGTTTGATCGCCTAATACAGGTTGACCGCATACTACAGATTGGACTGTATTACCATTTGATATATTCTTCGTTCATAAACAACAAGAAGCACAGGTATTGCACATGTGCATGAACTAGTACGTAGTTTGAAATTTGAAAAGAGGTATTATGGGAATTTCTTAGCACTGGCATTCTGAAGAAAATATCTAGTTTTGACAAAAATTAACAGAAAGGGAGAGGACAGGAAAATTGTAATGTTGGAAGGCAGTAGGATGGTTAAGATAAGAAAAAATTTTGAGACACAGCAAAAGATTTAAAGAGTTTGGTTAGAGTATTAACTGTAGTGTAACTCGAGTAATTTTCTTTTCTGTCAACTTGTAGATGCTTCATATGCTTCCCTGGGAAGAAGAATGGTACAAAGAGATGACAGAGTGGGCAAATGAGAAAGAATAGACTGAAATCCTATTCTTTAAAGAGCTACTGTTCATTTCAAAAATGTTTGGGAGCGTATTCAGTTCCGTATGATCATATTTGTATCTTGTCATCCAGTTTTCACAACATTATGATGTCAATTGAAAGCTCTTTTTCCAGCCAGGGATGATGTTATATGAACAAAAGCAGTATTAGTGTAAATTTTCATGAGAAGATTGTTGAGGCTGTTAATAAAGGATTTTTTTCTTTACCTTTGGAGATTGATGAGAAATGTTGTTTGTTTTTAGCTTAAAGGATCCCTTCCAACCACAATACATTGCGCGCGCGATATGTGAAATCCGCCATTTTCTCTGCCATCCGGTATTGGACAAGTCGTGAAGTGGAAAGAAATCCTCGTTCATCCGAGTACATTTGCCTCACTGAGGTCTTGAATTTCCTCAATCGCGTTCCAAATTTATTGTTCTTTCTATTTGACTAGTTATTTCTTAATTATTTTTTCTGTTTGGGCGCGCAGGGTATTGTGGTTGGAAGGGATCCTTTAAGTAGATGAAGTGGTAAAGGTACCATTCGAAAAAATTAATGAGGGCCTAAGGTATTTGAAATGAAGAAAAAAAAAAGCAGCTTGTTCCTTGTGTAGAAGAAGGTTGAACACAATATCACTGAGTATTTTTATGAGTTGTACTGTGTTTTGACGAGCCATTAGGGCGAGTCAAAATATAAACAATGAGTTAAAATACTCAGCAATACTATGAAACAAATGTCTAATAAGAGATTTATTATCCAATATGCCAAATTCTTATTTCAGTGCAGGCAAATTTCAAAGATATTTCTGGAGTACAAATATTGCGTAATATTTGTACTCGTCTTGAGTGTTATTTGTATTGTACAGAGTGTAGCTGGATAATAAAAGCAATAATTGGATGAGGTTGAGCATGATGTAATGAGTTATCAAAACTGAGATCTGAGTTATCTACCAAAAGTGAAGACTAAGACAGATAACACAAACAGGGTTGATAAATGATGATATCATTCATAAATTGTTTTGTATTTTTTAAACAATCTGCAAAAGAAGACACTTCTCAGAGTTTGCAAAACACTGTACAAATGAGGGGCTTTGAAACTTGGCAGACTTTGAGCTCAACATGATAAATGCAATATCTGCTGCAGATATTTCATTAACTCAACTTTACATACAATTTTGTATTGACTGAATGCCCTTGACCAATATGATTTTTCATAGTAAGTGTATTGTATGATAGAGCGCTTGACACTTCAAATTTGAAGAGAGTGATGTACTACTATGAATGACACCTTAAGAAGTCTAATAACCAGCTTTAAAACTACTAATTATTGTTCCAGTTCCTAGAGATTAAGGGCTGGTCTTTAATCGAATGCTTGCAGACCCTGCGCTAAGCATGTCCCGACTTGTACATGATCACTACTGTTAGCTGTCAGACAAGTGCTCGGCTACCAACATGTAATCTCCCATGCTGCTCATCTCTCGTAGAGGACATATCAATTAACTTTTTAATGAATACAAAGGAGTGGCTGACAATTAATTTCTCAGAACATCACCCCCCATAAATCAAACATTAATGTCACGGGAAGAAAGGAGATGATCACCAACTAAAGAAACTCTTCCTTGTTAAACAAATTCTCCTTGTCAGCATTTAGCAAATGTATTAAGAGCTGTATGGAGAATATGCATACTGATGTCAGGGTGTAAAGGGTCAAATGCTGAACGTGATTTGGGACTTTAATAGCTTTTACGGTCTGCGAATTATAAAGAAAACTTGCACCATCCCCTCTCCCTGGTGACAAGCGTTTTCCCGTGCCTTGAGGTTAGTTACGCCTTATTATTTTTCCTCACTCGACTGTGATGTCAGACGCCACCCGGGTAGATTTTCAAAACGATAAATGAAAACAGGGTCAAGTTTCTAAAGAAAGTATGGCGCTGCGTTCATTCTGACGAAGCGCTAATAGAATGCTCGAAAAGTCAGCCTTCGATACCCTACGGTGGCCGCTTTATATCATCAACTCGGTTCCAAAAACCAAATTATCTTTCAAAAAGATTGTCATTATGGCCACTGCACAGTCCTTTTCATGCCTAATTAATGACCAGGGCTGGGTTGTTCAAAGGCGGGTTAAAATAACCAAGGATTAGTTTGAAATTTTATTTCAGATCTGAAAGCTTTAAAAAGAAAACTTCCGTTTAATTCCATTTGTCTACAATTTGATAATTGAATGCTCTAATAAAATGGGAAAAATCATCCCGAAACCACTCTTGAACAGAGAAATATAGAAACCTGGATTAAATTTTAAACCTGGGTTAGCACTAATCAGCCTTCGAACAACTGGGCCCAGCAGTAAGGTAAATAGGCTGAAACGCACGCGTTAAGTATAGGTAATCACATGATTTCGAGTGCAATTTGGAATAAATAAGCACGAGTAAATTTTTTCAAAGACTAACAAAATTACATGAGCCCGTAGGGCGAGTGCAATTTGTGATCTTTGAAAGAATTTACAAGTGCTTATTTATTCCAAATTGCACGAGAAAATCATGTGATTATCTATTAATAATATACATGACAAAATACGAGGTTACTTCTCATAACTACGCAGAAGAAAAGCGCGCGCATCACGTGCAAAAATAATGTATTCAAACCCTGCAAGTGACATTGACCTTGACCTTGACATTGACATTGACATTGACCAATCGTTCTGACCAATCAGAATGTCTGGTTTGTTTCTTTCTTTGCACTGAATTAACTCTCTTCTGCACTGAATTAACTCTCAGCACTGAATTAACTGAAAACTGCATTCATCTTAACCAATCAGAACTGAGAAATTTTTTCATGTGTATTATTAGGCGACAAAAACTAATTGACAGTCGATCTTTGTTTCCAACACTAAAAAGGAAGATTGTAAGCCGTCAAGTCAGCGGCTAATGTCAGTTGAAATCGCTCCAGTCATCACTCTTCTCAGGCGAGGACAAAAATATTTCGCCTTATTTCGATTGTGTCGAATTCATAAAGGGTTAAAACGCACGCAAGGTAATCAGCTAATTAATCTTTATGCTAAATGTTACGTCATAATACACGCTTGCGCGCGGCATAAGAAAATTTTTTTTAGTGGTGTAGTTCATGAGCACGAATTAGCAATGGCTGAAAAATCAGATGCTGTTTCACTGAATAATGTAACTAGGCTCCTAACAAGACGTTGTCCACAGGTTCCCGTAAGATATCAAGCCACCCCGAGTCTCGTTAAAGAAAATGCGAAACTTAATCCACGATTATTTCCGTATAATCTACCAACCGGTCCGCACCGACCTTTCTCGGGGACAAGTAGGCCACCCGCACTAGGGTTAGGAAACATCAGGGGATTAAAAGAGAAAAAAAGGAATGAATTCTCTATGAAGGAGTCAGCTGAGACGCTTCCGCAAGTAAAGATAAAGAGCAAAAGTGGGAAGGAGCTACAGGTTTTAAATGAAAGGGTGAGTTGAGCTTTGAAGAATTGTAATCCAAGGAATGGAAGGGGAGGAGTAGGGTAGTCTGAGAATCAATGGAGAATGGCAGGGGGTTCAAATTAATTGTTTGCATAGCTCCTTCACACTTCCGACTATGAGCATCATTTATAAACTGTTATAAACTGAAGAGTAGTACCAATACTCTCGATCACTTATAAGTGCGGAAACGTGTCAAAAATCGACAGGTAACGTCGTGAGACTAACAAGTACCTTTATTATATCTACTTAGTAATGATTAGGTGGAACCGGAAGTGTTCTCCAGATTTCATGACTGGCCTGATTTCCTCTCAAAAAGCTTCAAATCATCTTATTAAGGCTGAATCTGCCACTTACGAAGTCTAACAGTTATGATTCGTTTAATTGTTCATCTTGCCATTCGCAAGAGTGATAGAGCCTTTGTTGATGACGAGAAACTTCCAGCGCGTATAAACGAAGAAGTCACTTTGCCTAGACACGAGAAAAATGAGGATCTAGTGAGATATCGAGCTGTTAGATACGAGCCCAGGCCTGAAATATGGCAAAGAGTTGCGCGTGTCTGGGACCAAGTCCAAACAAGACCCAATCAGTTTCATCAATACGAGTCCGACGGCTTGTTTCCCGCCATGTTAACGTCATCCACCAGGTAGGGAAATAGCATGTTGTGTAATTGGAGGATTGAATGATCTGGACAGGAATAGGCGAGGGAAAAGGGAGGCCTGTAGCTTGAAATATATAAACCTAAGTAATCACAATGACCGACCAATCAGGAGAAAGAGGACTGAAAAGGAGCCAATAAGAACTCAAAGAAGGAACAAGCAAACTTCTCATTGAACTAGACAACGCCCTTGATGTTAGCTTAGCAACTGATTGGTTGAGGAAGTTTTTCATACTCTTACAGTGTAATCGTCGAACAAAGTAAAGCAAAATCATTTCAACACTCATGTAACTAAACAATCGTCTACAATGAAAAAAAGTCAATATGTCACAAATTGTCTGCTAAACAAATGTCCGAAGAATGTTTTTATGCATGAAGAAATAAGTCAAAAATTCTTTGTTTAGATTCGTCACGAGAGTGTACGTGTCGTGACGAATAAACTGTAGTCGTCTTTATGTATCCGCGACTGAGCTAAAATCTTTGAACTTCACTATAAATTCTTCATATCTTCCTTCTAGACCAGAGGAAAATGAAAATGAACGAGTCATGACAGTCAAACCAGCCAAAAAACCGGTCAGAATGCCAAAAATTCCGGAAAGAGGAGAAGATAGAAATATAAAATTGTAAGTTGACTGAGGAAAATAATCCAAGTTTTGCTTTGACGCACAAGTGAAAGGTCCGTAAGCTAATCGCAGAATTGCGAGAAGATTGGGAAGGAATTGCTACGCGTGGTGCCTTCTGGAGTCGCTTGGGTAGCAAATCATCACTCATTCCAAGCACCGTCTGCGGGCATGGGGGGGAGCAGCAGCAGTATCAGTTCATGAAATTTGCAGAAAAATATATCATTGCGTACGTTCTTTCCGATTCTCTCAAAACTTGGTGATGTTGAATACGATATGATATATGATATGATGTTAGCAGATGAAACCAGTCTCGCACTAAATTTCAAGGTTGACGTACACGAGTCTGAATTTTTATTTTCGAGTTTTACTGTCAGAAATCTTGAGAAATAACTTCGGTAACGAAGCGAACGCGGGTGAGCCTTCCTGCTGACTACGTTTTAGAAGTGATATTCAATGGTGTTAAAGTGATCGGTACCGGCAGCTGGATTTAGTTATCTCCCATGCTCATCATTCATGATAATTGATTTTTTATGCCAAATCATCAACTTTTAGTTCTTATCCTTATCGAGGATTGGGTGCAGGTTGAGGAGAGAAGATTCCTCTTCTCCTCTCCTAGCTCCCCCTTTCCCCTTTCCTATCTCCCCCTTTCCCCTTTCCTAGCTCCCCCTTTCCCCTTTCCTAGCTCCCCCTTTCCCCTTTCCTAGCACCCCCTTTCCCTTTCCTAGCTCCCCCTTTCCCCTTTCCTAGCTCCCCCTTTCCCCTTTCCTAGCACCCCCTTTCCCCTTTCCTAGCTCCCCCTTTCCCCTTTCCTAGCTCCCCCTTTCCCCTTTCCTAGCTCCCCCTTTCCCCTTTCCTAGCTCCCCCTTTCCCCTTTTCTAGCTCCCCCTTTCCCCTTTCCTAGCTCCTCCTTCGCTTTTGGAGAAACCTTCGACCTTTTTACTTTCTCTGACCAAGAGTAATTTTGTCTTCCATGCCTGTTATACTTAGTTATTATTAAAAGAGCGGGAGGTCTGTATGGAAGAATCTTGACCGAGTTCAAGATTCTCCCATACAGACCGATCTAGCTCGGTTTATAAGATGTTTATTATATGGCTGTGTCTTATATGCCAAGTTTTTATATTCTTTGTACCTTTTTTTGCTAGACCGGTCTAGATGCCGGTCTAGATGGGAAAATCTAGACCGCTTTCAATATTGATTTCAGCCAATCAAATTCGTGAATTCGGTAGTTTCCAGTCCTTGTGAGACACAGCCATATAATAAACGGTGATATTATGCAGGTCATACTAAACATTCATTGCTTGCATTTCAGCACTAGGCCAACTCCAGGGTACGAAGGCTACATCTGCCGATATCCAGTGGAACCTAAAACTCCTCAAGGATCCTGGAATGAGGTGTTTGTAAACTTTTCCAAGTTAACTTACAGGTATGACGATGACTACAATTAGCATCTGGCGAATTCTGTAAATGAGAAATATGCTCCGGAAACCGTGCATATACTAGTTCTTACCTTCGCTGTGTAGATGCCAGAAATGACGATACTGACCGCTTTTATGGTTCTTAAAACTGAACTAAGCTCTCAAAAATTTTTTCGAACGGGCAAAAAATTCGACTGCGCACACTTTTTAAAAAGGAGTTCTTGACTCAAATGATGTTCTTTCCTGAGATAATATGGCCATAATACGGTTTTTTTTTATAGCTGCGCATCGTGGTTTTGAGAGTGCGGCCTGGTCACTAATGCAGAACAGCTTCTATACTTTTTCTTTCCAGTTTGTGTTGACATATTGTATACGATATCGGAAAATGTCGCTAAGACCCAACGAGAGTAAATATTATCAAATTTCTCCCCCAACGCAGACGTCTACGCCCTAACATCAGCATCGATATTCTCCATACTGTTCGCTATACATTATTCTCTGGTACCGAAAAGGAGAATTTGTTTCACAATCAAAGTGTCGTAGATTAGCGATCGTTTCCATTATTCTCATAAACTCAATGAATCATTCAATAGTGTCCCTGAGAGGAGAAATTAGATGCTGATCACTCCTGAGATTTTAAAGGATTAACAAGTCCCTTTTGGTTTATTTTTGCGTCTGATTCGTTGAGAGAATGGAGCGAGTTTCTCGGACCAATCGATCTTTGGGAAAAGAAATTAAAAAAAACAACCCTATCCCGGAGACCTACTTGAAAATCGCTCTATTATCTAAAAGTTTTTTCGTTATTGCCATTTTCTTACCTTTAGATAACATTTCTTCTTGGTAGATCATATCCATCCTACGAATACACGAAGAAGGAATTTGCTTGCAAGGGACCCCTGAGTAGGCTTGTTACCACTACTCACCCCTTCAATCTGTTTAACAAAGTCGATAAACGGAGCTCTCGACCAAAGAAACTTGGGAGACGCGCTGACCATTCCAAATTTATGTTTATCAATTGAGGATTCTCTGTGCTGTATTTTGGGCCATTTTGTGAAATTGCGGGCTGATCTGTTATTATTATTTTTTTCCCGGAAACTCTAGGAAATGATTTCAAAATGATTTACGATTTAAAACTAGATACGAATGCTAGTAAATGTGAATACAACTGAAATGACTTGTTTTCGTATCACGAAAGAAAACAAACAAAAACATAGTTAGCAGGTGTATCAGTGCAGACGGGCAAAAACTAACACAAAATAAACACGGTTTTGTCTGAGGTGATATTTGAAGTAACCTGCATTTCAGCCAACAAACCTGTGCAAATTGAATGTGGAATGCTCATCGATATCTTTATTGCATAGTAATTAAAACTTGTTGACGAATTCAAAACGATTTGTATGGATAAATTCTTACTTTCCTTTTAAGTTTGGGTAAATTTCAGTGGATTTAATTTTCGTTTGTTTATCTGGTGATAAATCGTGCAAAATTAATTTCATTGAGAGGAGGATTTCCGCTTAATCGCCGCGGATATAGTTTATCCGAGTATTCTCGTAAAGCTAAACAAATAGTAGGAAGTAGATTTAAAATAGAAAACTGAGATCTCTTCATTGTTCGGGATCTATTCATCTAATCCAAGCTGAAACGTTCAGAAGCTTTTCCTGTGTCTGGCAAAAGTACAGTGAACATATTCTACAAGGAACCACAGAACCGAATTCAGGTAATTATGAGTGCTTAACAAAGTTTGGGTTTGGCTCTCAGTATATTCTGTCGGGTCATTTCACCCACGTCAACTGAACCGGCATCATCTACAGCTTAAAAATGGAAGGATTAAATCAATCGTCAACCGACCAGAACTTTACTGGAAATTTAGTAAATTCAAACTATTCTGGATTCACCATGAATCGTCTCTACGTGGATTTCAGCCGAAGTGCCGTTGAGAAGTTCTACCGGGCGGCGGTGGCGGCGGGACTGCGGGGCGGTACGGGGCTGCGGGGCGGTACGGGGCGGCGGGGCGGGACAGGGCGGCGGGGCCGGGAGTTACACACGTCTTGAGCATTATTTTAAACACTGTTTGCGCATTCCCAGCAAGTGTACTAAACATTCTGGTCATCTTGGCAGTGTGGAGAAAATCTCCATTACACAAACCTTCTAATCTACTACTTAGCAATTTAGCGCTTACTGACTGTGGTGTGAGTTTTTTGGAGCAATCTATCTTTGCCCCGCACAAAATCGCCGCTTTACACGAGAATATTCCAGTTCACTGCATCGCTTCGCTAGCCAGCAAGGCCTTGGCTTCGGTTTTATGTGCAGTTTCTCTGCTCACACTAACCGCATTTGGCATCAACAGGCTCCTAGCGCTCGCATTAAGCGTACGTTACCGTATTGTAGTTACCATTCCGATTACCAAGCGCGTCGTGACACTTGTTTGGTTAGTAAGTATTTTGGTAACCATGCATTCCACTGTTTGTCTACCCAATGAATTTCCTTTATTGCTTGATACTGGTAATGGTAATGTGTTAACAGTTACAATCATCGCCTATGCTAAGCTACTACACCTAATTCACCAATATCAGACAAAAGTAGGGGTGGATACACGGCAGACGGCAAGACAACAGAGAGAGAGAGCAAACTTTATTTACACAGGGTAGCCCATTCAGCTCTAAGGCTGGTATCCATAGGGGCCCTGTATTGAAAATAATTTACATCAAATTTCTAGAATAGATATATATGTATATATAATGACTAGGATTTTACAACTACATTAACAGCCTAAAACTACAAAGCTAAAACACAATTAAAACATAACATAGTAAATAAAATATCAAAATTATCAAAATTACGGTAAAAGGAAATGTTTTGCTCGGCGACAGAACGTTTGAATGTTTTCACTCTTCACAATGTTTAAAGGAAGTTTATTAAAAATTTCTGCGCCAGTAAAAAGAAAGGTCCTTCTCCCAAAATTCTGTTTTACTTTTGGTAGGGATAGCCTCAGACTTTGCCTCGTGGAATAATTGTGAATATTCGAAAATCTGGTAAAATATGATGAAAAGTAACTAGGAACTAATGAGTGGAGACAGAGAAAAACGAGTTTAGCCTTGTGGTAATAGCGTCTACTGGAAAGAGTCGGCCATTGCAGCTGATCTATTGCTTCAGATGACCGGGAGCAACGTGTAATAATCCGTGCAGATCTATTTTGTAAGCGCTGTAGTCGATCTATATCTTGTTGTAAAAGGTTACTCCAGGCAATGTCACAGTAATCAAATAAGGGAAGAATTAAGGTATTATGAACAAGTATTGCTGCCTCTTTTGTGACGAAACTTCTAATGCGGCCCAGAATACTAACTCTTGACGCCACCTTTTTACATATATAGTCTGCAGAGCCAAGAAACAGCCGAAATGGGCAACATTGCGAAATACAAGGCCTCTATTCGCACTTATCTACCTGGTTATTGTAATGGTGTTTTTTATTCGCCATATCTTGCGATGAATATTGTGCTGATCGCAGTGGAATCGCATGATGAATACCGTTTCAATGCAGCTTTCAACATTACTCACAACATTCTGTTCATGAATTCGATCGTGAATCCCGCTTTTTATTGCTGGAAGATAAGGAACATTCGAAACGCTGTCATCGAGATGCTCCCGGAAAGATTCCAGGGATATAACTAGAACCAAGAATGGAAAACTGACTTTGCCAGATGAAATAAAGAACAATGAAAAATAAGGACGAAATGATTGTGGTCTGAAAGTGTTCATCACCACTAGGAACACATACCGCTAAAGTTTCATTCCAGACCTGATAACTATGCAAGAGAGGAGAGAAAGAGGGTCCTCATTCTGTTTCACGCACACGAATATGAGGAAAATCCACGCGTCACGTGTACTTCAAACAGTATTTCACGCATTACGAATTTAAAAAGAAACCTGACTTCAAATGCCCCCCTCACATCGCCTTTCTGTAAAAATCACCCATCACATATAAATTTTAGGCATCGCGTGTAAAGTCTTTGCCGTCCTCACTATATAAAGAACCATCCAAATGCTTTCAAAGTTGCCTTTTTCATTTGCCAAAGAATCAATCGCAGATGTAGAATATGACAAACGCTTAACAGAATTTAAAATATTATTTTAATGGAGGTACTAGTGCGTGTGAAGTACCTGTAGAAAAAGAAATGGAACTCTGAGGATTCAACTGAAGAACTAACAAGCTCCAAGAAAAAATTTTGTCATGTATTGCATGAACTTTTGCGGTTTTTAATTTTTGTGGAATTTGCACATTGTATGAAGTTGTAGTGTGATCGTCCGGGTGAGTGTAGTCCTGAGAAGGACTGTTGTCGGTGGTAGTGACTAGCACCGACAACAGTCCTTCTCAGGACTACACTCACCCGGACGATCAGACTACACCTTCACATGTTACCCCCGGGTTCAAACCATTTACTGCATTGCGCATTGTAGTTGCGTTTGGAACCATCCAAAATATCCATTTCTGATCTACCGTGTAGCTCGACTCTGTACAACTAAATAGGTAAAAAAAAAAATGTAAATGTCATGTTCACTTTCTTGTCAATGTTCCACTTCTTGGAGAGAAACTTGCAAAAATTATTTCTCAGCAGGATTCTGTTATTTCGAACGTACGGTATCTATAAACAAGTAAAACTTTAACTCGTTTACCAATGTTTACCAAAAACTACTTATGTCGAGAGTAAGTGATAAATCTTGACGACATTATTAGCCGCCCTGTGCCAGCCTTTTCTGCCGTTAAAAGACCAATTCGGTTAAAAAATCAATTCAACCAACAAGGTCTGGTTTAAACGGAAACGAATGTTTGACAATATTATATACAGACCTTAAGATACCCCGAAATCGGCGTACGGGTACGGGTAGTGTACCCATACACGTAAAATGTTCATGTGCGTCGCTAATTTGATTAAGATACCCGAAGAGTTAACACGCAGGAATCTGTAACGATTGTTTACAAAGATGGCGGCCGCGGCGGCAAAGTTTGCTGTTTTTCTTCAGAAATAAGTTATCTAAATTGCTTAATTAAGTCTATCAAATGTATCCAAAATTCTCCTTTATGAATGTTCTGTCATTAGAAAGTAAGCCAATGATATGCTTCTTCTTCGACAGCGCGAGCGCACGACACTTGTTATTGCAAACCCCGCCATTTGATCGAGGCACCTCACCAAACAATTCCTTTGATTGTCAACTTCAGCATTGACTCCCATGCCATATTTGCCAATGCTAGTGCTTTTGGGAGACACAACCGTTGGAGAAATTCTCAGAAATCCCCCAAATTACCGCCACAAATTGATATCGTTTCAGAGTTCAATTCTCGCATTTGAGATCCAAAGTCAATCCAGTTTGACGCGCTTTCTTCACCGCTTAAATTTGAAATTTGGCAAAAATATTTCAACAGACTTGTAATAACATTGCCAAGGAGTCAAACAATTTAAAACGTCTCTAAAACTCACTCGTTTCTCCATCATGTAGCTTGTCCTTCTCGTACTCGTAATTCTTCTACGGTTAAACTGGTGTCTTCCCCGGAAAAACGGCTGGGTCTACCGGGTAAGATCCATGACGTCATTGCAAAATGAAAAAATCATGGCGCTACCCGTATACCGATTTCGGGGTATCATAAGGTCTCTAACAGTTGTTCAAAGTCACTCTGCTACGTGTCTCGGCCATGTGGGAATGTTATTTAAGTCTCCTTTGTCTGTTACCGCACTCGCCCCCCACCTTGTAAAGGAAACGGGGGAGAGGGTGGAGACAGATTTGCACAGGATTCATCTCTTGCTTTATGTTTAGACTGGGTGATCGAAACTTGTTCTTGGGTGGAAGGGGACGGGGTAACAGGGATTAAAAAAAATAATAACCAGCTAAGCGAAAGAGCTAAGCGAAAGAGGTCAGCTAAGCTAAGCTAAGCGAAAGAAGTCGGCAGGCGATCGAGAAACTTTGAAATATTTGATCAAAATCGCCTTAGAACGTGAAGAATGTTTTTGTACTTTTTATCTTTTCATCGCAAAGTTTAACGTTGAGTTGAGGACGAAGTTTCGCGATTGTCTTCAAAATTAAAAAAAGTTTGAAGCGTTCGAAGAATGCAACGTTGATTCCTCTAGGAAAGCAGATGCTTTGTAAAGCTCCTAAACATCAGCGTGTAACGCGACCCCTGATGTCTCCAAGTGTATCCTCAAGTGTCAACAGAAGCAATCCCATAATAATCGTGTCCTTCGGTATTGAAACATCTGTAAGAACACAATAGTCCTCGTACTGGAATGATTCCTGTCTTTGTCCTCGTTCGTAAAATCTGAAAAGGATACAGAATCGTCTTAATTTACTGCTCGTGAAGTGGTGACAAGCATATCTGCATAGGTGACTGACTGAGCTTTCGAATTCAATTTGTTTTCCTACAGTATTTCACTCTGTATCATTCTTAGAACCTGAAATAAAATTTTTATTTCGAGCCAAAATTAAATTCAAGTTAAAATAAATATAAAGCAGAATCGATGACACTGAAAAAAGAGGAGTAATCTTTTGACTGAATGTTTCAAGTTTGCAGCGTTCAAATTGTTCCTTTGTTGCTTGATGCCTTAAAAACTCAACAGTAAACTTCACATCACTAATTTTCACAGAAATGACGAAGGCGACGAAAACCAGGAACGGTGAACGAGAATTTTGTTTTTACTCCCGTTCAATAATCTCTTGCTCCTGTCCCCTTTCTGGCCTGTGTCGTTATCTTTGCACTTCACTACACAACAGCACTATACACTAACAGTGCACATTCACAGCCAAAACTGAACTGTAAAAATTGTGACGTACTTTATGGGCGTCCACAAAGTGTACACACTCCAGCCAAGTGTTGAGAAAAGATTGTCCACACACTGCACACTCACTGGCGTATTGCAACATCTCCTGTACCTTTGGGTAATGGCGTATTGCTCGCTTTACAAACGATCTTCTGTATATAATGAAAAGAAGCAGACACCGTAGGGCAAAATGAAAAAAACAAGGCAACAAAGATGATCTGAATTTCAGCTTTTTCACTCGCCATAGAGGAATCGTGTTCTCTGAAGTAACTCGATAAGCACATTTTGCATTCTTTGTTCCCCATTTTGACAAATCTTTTTTCCCTTGACCAACAAGCTCAAAATTTTTCTATCTATTTTGCGTATCTGTCTATATCATGGACCTAAATATCCTCCAGCGACATTAAAAGGTGGATCTACTTACCCATCTTTAAGATCCTTCAACACTAAGCGAGCTGTAATCTCCTTTCAGGCAACAAAAACATCAACTTTAGGGTCAGGTTAAATCATTCTAACGTCTTGACCAAATTATACGTTAATAATAACAATAATAATAATAATAATAATAATTTATTGATTTATAGTGCGCCTTTTAACATACCAGGTGATCAAAAGCACATTACAACAATAATTAACCTAAAACTGTACAAGTATTAAAAATCTACAATATAAACATTACATCATTTATTTATATATACGTATCTAAGAAATATTGAAAGCTAATTTAAAAAGATAAGTTTTCAGATTTGACTTAAGAGTAGAAATACATGTGATCATGCGGAGGCTTACGTGAAGAGCATTCCATAAAGTGGGCGCAGCCATGCTGAAGGATCTGTCACCAAATTATTTTTTCATTTTCCCCGACGGATGTTTTAATAAAACACCTTCATTAGAACGCAGCGAATAGCGCGTATTATAAAAAACTGGATCATTGGATAATGCAATTCAAGACTTTTTATTGGCTTAGCCATTATGGTATATGAGCCAATATACCATAATCTAATATCTGTACATTGTAACATCCGGTTTCTTCTTACAAAATAAAGTCGAGAAGATTTGTCTAATATCTTGGGGGCGCTTTTTTTCAATAAAACAATTATTCCACTCGCGCTTGTTGGATATGAGATGACTGTAGCCAGCCAACTCGGCGCTACGCTCCTCGTTGGCTATCTATCATCTCATATCCAACGCGCGCTCGTGGAATAATTGTTAAATAGTCCTAATATTAATTAAATCAATGATGTAGCTAGGTGCCATGCCATTGACGGCTTTGAAAGTAAGCAATAAAATTTTTAAATTAATTATATATTTTACTGATAACCAGTGTTTTATCAAAACTGGCGTAATGTGGTCATTCTTTTTACATGACACAAGTAGCCTGGCTGCAGCGTTTTGAAATCTTTGCAATTTAGCTAATTCACAGTCCGGTAGCCCATAGAGAAGTCCATTACAATAATCAATTCTACTTGCAACAAAGGCATGCAACACCATTTCTAATTTTTCTTTAGGCAGAAAGTAGCTTATTTTCTTGATTTTATGTAACCAGAAAAATGCCACACTACAAGACTTAGAAATGTGGGTCGACATAGAAAAACTCAAGTCGAGCCAGGCGCCCAGATTGCGCACTACTTTGACAGGTTTAATATCGATCATGCCAACACGGACTGAACAGTGATCAATTTTCAGCAACTGTTGCCTCGATCCAATAACAAGAAATTCAGTCTTATCATCGTTAATCTCTAATTTGTCCCGGTACATCCATTTACGTAAGTCACTAATGCATCGCTCCATGGCTTCCAATGCCTTCGCTTGATCTGTAGGACTGTTAGGACTAAAAGACAAGTAAAGTTGCGTGTCGTCAGCGAAGCACTGCGCATTCGGCAGGTGGACTTGTACTATCTTAAAGAGCTTGGAGGCATAAACCACAAACAGAAGCGGGCCGAGACAGCTACCTTGTGGAACACCAAAACGCAGATCGAAGCTATCAGATGTAGCCCCCTCAAACAAAACACGCTGGCTACGTCCCGACAAATACGACGAGAACCTCTCTACAGCCTTCCCGCCTATACCAAAATCAGTGGACAAGCATTTAAGCAAATTCGAGTGGTCCACGGTATCGAAGGCAGCACTTAACTCTAAGAGAACAAGTAGTGTGACTCGCTGCGAGTTCATATTCAATAGAATATCATCACCAACTTTGACCAAGGCTGTCTCCGTACTGTGATACCGGCCATATGCAGATTGTAATGGCGGATAGAGACCAGACCGAACAAGGTGGTCGTATGTCTGACTGAATACTACGCGCTCAGTGAGTTAGGATAGTCGTGCTTTATTAATGTTTTATTATCAGAAGAAAGTCTGAAAAAAGATTCGGAAAAAGGCACGTATGCCATATCCCGGAGACTGAACAAATAGTTCTGCATACTGCAAGCTCTCTCAGCGTCATGTATTTATCACGTGTCCCGTACAGACCCTACGCGCCTTTATTGAGAAGCACTAGAGAAAAAAATCCCGTATGAAGGCCGTACGTGGTAAGGTGAATACGGCCAGAAGAGCCATACGGCCTCTCTAGATTCGGTTTGAATCTGAAGAAGGAGATAATTTTGTTTTAATAAAAACTGGATCATTGGATAATGCAATTCAAGACTTTTTATTGGCTTAGCCATTATGGTATATGAGCCAATATACCATAATCTACAAATATGGTAAGCGTACGCGTCAGTTTAAAATCAAAAGGGAGCTAAAAAATTTGTCTAATATAAAGATTTGCTTAATATCTTGGGGGCGTTTTTAATAAAACAATTATTCCACTCGCGCTTGTTGGATATGAGATGATTATAGCCAACTCGGCGCTATGCGCCTCGTTGGCTATCTATCATCTCATATCCAACGCGCGCTCGTGGAATAATTGTTAATTATCAAATGAGTTGACAAGGTAAACTGGCCACTATAAAGAGTTTGTATATCTCACATTTCGAGCGTAAACTCTTCGTCAGTGCAAATGAATCTGACGAGGGGCTAACGAACGAAATATCAGCTTTATAACTCTTCACGATGGCAAATTTACATTAACTCAATTAACAAAACTAACTTATCCAGTTGAAAGGCGGCAGAAAGAGAAAGAGCGACGATAGCATGATAAACACGAAACGACTACGGCAGGTCGGGTTGGACGGGAGAATGTTTGGCCCTATGTCCTGTCTTCATGACCTTAAATATTTTCCTACTAGTCAGTGGTTCAGTTTTAGCAAAAAATTCTAAAGTTCTGGACAACGTTTACGCGCTACATTGCGTAATAACGCCAAATAAATTTGAAGTTGTCATTTAAAATATACAATTACTTAGCAAAATAATAACCGAAATCAATTTTACCGTTCAGTTTAAAGTGTGTGTGACTCAAATAAAGTAAAAGATTGGCGCCAATCGAGTCAATTCAACCCATTGCTCACTTAAGTTTGCAAACCCATGAAAGGATAAAACTAGCAGATTTAAACCTTTTTTGTCCAAAAGAACATAATAGTACACATTACCGGTAATATGTACTATTTAATCTTGAGTTAACTGCACTCACCTTCAGTGTCAAAACTTCATCTTCTTGATGAGAATGAACGGGAATATGTTGCAAAAGATTGTTTTCTTCACAATATAGTTCCTTCAGGGGAAGATGTGCCAACTGTAATAGCAAAATAAAAAAATGCTGTATTGCACAATGCAATTAAAACATGTGTGGTAAAATTGTTTAAAAAAAAAGAGACAGTAAACAACTTTTGGAATTTTTGACATTATGTTTAATTCTACAATTTTAATCTAATCTGATAAATTGTATTTTGATTAGTTGTCATGACAGCCTCAAAAACCAAGATCAAGGTAATGGGCCAAACATAACAAAGAATATTATTTACCATAGAAGACAGAAAGAACTCAAAGCAAATACAAGCAAACCACCTAAAATGTGTATAAATGCAACTGGGTAAGTTGCAATAGGCATTACTTTTGCATCTGATTGGTTGGGAGAATTACATGATATTTCTAGATCAATTGCAGATAGATGCCAAGGACTTCCATATATAATCAGTGATGCTTGGGATAAGAAAAACAACAAAATAGTTTTTCATATCAAACCTCAGCTGGGAATATTCGGAGACTGTTGGCAGACACATCCAGTACTCTGAGCTGGGTACATTTTGATAAGCCCTGTTAAAATAAACCAATACTGACCATTTGTAACATAACCAGTAATAAGACATTAACATTTTATAACAAATTGTAAGTTCTGATGGTCAGTCAAGTAACTAACAAACCTCTGGCAACTCTTCTATAAAGTTTTTGTACACATAGAGTTTTGTAAGATTCCTAAGAAATGCCATGTCCTCTGGAAGACTAAATTAGAGAAAACAAAAGAACCCTCCATCAATCAGAGTTAATTTTGGAGAGACATAGTTGTTCACAAAGTGATCAATGAGCTGGTTTGAAAACTACAGCTTACCAAAAGCTCTATAAAGTGGATGAGTACAGATTCCTCTATGAAATTGTTACTTGCACATGTTTTCCATTGTGAGAGACACTTATGGTGTGTTTCACAACAGACCAGGTTTATTTATTTAGAGGGGGACATGGGGAGTTCTGATTACTACAACACTGCCACAAAATAAAAGAAACACCACATCACTGCAAGAAATATCACGATTTACCTGGTCTGGTTTCACTCATCTATACCATGTGCTGGTCTTTGTCTTTGTGTATGATAATTAAGTCCAGAGGTCAAGTAAAATATAATAGAACACGGTCTGGGGTTAATCAGTTAATCTTCAATAAGTTAATCTTTCAAAAAGATTTTAATGTCTCTGATGTTGGATAATTGACCATGGGGTATCAAAATCTAGTTTTTGGTTAGGTAAAAGAATAAACTGCTACACTCGAAATGGTTTATTTCACTGAACACTGTCATTTTGAAATACAAACATTGTACACCGTAAGGTTTGAGATCACTGCAACACCACAAGTTGAGTTTTTCTTCACTGCAATACCAATGTACCCCTCTATTAAGTACCAAAAACAAACATGGTGTATAATGTACCTTGATATCTGGTTATCAGCAAGATGTAGTTCTGTGAGGTTAATCAAGTGACAAATTTCTGCAGGAACAGTGTGTAACTCATTGTGATCTACACTGAGAAACTGTAAAGACACCAACCTGAGATTTTTGAAAAATAAAAAATAAAAATGAAATAGTACTGCTTAAAGAAAAAGAATGAATAAAATCCATAACATATCCAACACGTTGACCCAAATAATCAAGGTTGAAACCAACATGTTAAGCCCATTTGAATTCCATGCCATAACATTCTGCATGATTTTGGACAAACTTTGATTGCTAACTACACAGTTTTCATCTGTCAAGTGACTACCCTCATGCCTCTCATTCAACTGTATTTCATTAAGCGCGATCATCACTGTTCTGTTCAATAGTATCTCATTTGTTATTCTTTTTTTTTTGACATAGTCTTAACATAGTTATATCGTAGATAATTATGTATGTATATATATATATTTCCATTTTATTAGTTTTAATAGTTTTATATTTGCTGCACATGTATTAATACCAGTGGTTCCTTATGGAATTGCTAACACATTTTTTGAAGCGTAAATAAAGTTTATTATTACTATTATTATTATTATTATTATTAATAATCAAGACAGTATATTCAACATGCAATACTTGTAATCCACTATTTTACTTTTACTTAGGAGAGCAGATTTACAACATGATTGAGTGATAGAAAGTGCCTCATCGTGGTAACGCTATGTGGCATTATGTAACGCAATACACTACACTCACAAACATTGACTTCAAGCACATCTTAAAAAAACTGCATTTGCTCTCAAATGTGGGCAATGCTGTTGATTTTTTTTGGCCACTCAGTCAAAATTTAATTGATCATCAATTAGTAAGTAATGAGGGAAAATATTAACTTGGATAATATCTGAAAATAAAACATAAATTTAATCATACCTGTTTATTTCACATGGTAAGGTCTTCAGCTGATTTCCATTCAGATTTAAAAAAGTGAGCTTTTGGAGCCCACCTGAAAATGGTTCATAAAACAATCCTTAGAGTGCTGACAAAATAATTATTAACCTTTTTTAAATGTACATGTTCATTCAATGTCCTTGGACACATCAAAACCAGTCGCTAGACATTTTAATTTACCTAATCATTCTAAGCAACATATGGCAATCTGCGGTCTTTCCTTGCACTTAGGTGGCACGGAAAGCCGTAAAAATCTTGAACAAAAGCTCATCTTTCAAACCGGCAGTCTAAATCCTACAGGGATCAATGAATGCTTTTCATTCCACTAATTTATTCATGTTTTTCTCGTTGCCATGCACCCACCAATAACGTAGCTCCATTTTCTACCTTTAAAAGCACACACAACCCACAATTCCTCTATTCCGTCCGATGAAGGGCTAACACTCGAAACGTCAGCTTTTGTAATCATTACTGTGGCCAATTTACCATTTCAACTTTGTTGATATATCCAAATTACATGTTCATTCATCAGCTTGCAGTGCATTTACTTACTGAGGACAACAGAATTGAGTTCTCTTAACTTGTTATTAAACAAATGTAGTCTCTGCAAGCCAGATAAAAAAGAGAATACTCCTGGAAGAACCTCTAACTTGTTATTTCCAAGGTTTAAGGATTCAAGCTGAAGAAAAAATCGTAAACAAACTTGAGTATGTAACTTTAGAGCAAAAATGCAAGACTACAAAATTCAAACTTCTTCAATATAACGCAGGTCGGCGACTATGGTGTTCCACACCATAATTTGTATTAATACATCTACCCCTAACCCCATATCTTATACTAAGAATGAAAAGTTTAAATTGGTTTCAGTGAACTTTCAGTTGAACTTGAGCGTAAACATGCACGACTTGGTAAAGATGTCACCTGTTTAAGTGTGGAAAATTCGTCTGGAAGGTCCGTTAAGCTATTGTTTTTCAGGTCTACGGCCTTAAGGGAAGTTATCTTTCCAATGATTCGTGGAACATTCTGTAAGTTTTTGTTACAAATGCTGAGGGATTTAGGTTTTCCTTTAGTCGCGTTGAATAAAATTCTGTCCGCCATTTTGTATCCATGTCAACAATGCTCGCGGGCTCGTGATCGTTAACCTGAGAGATAGGGAGAGAAAGGTCCACAGAGTGTCCGGTGAAGCAGTTTGGCTATAAACAAAGAACTTAAAGAGAATGTTTTACGCCTCGTAGGTAATTTTTAAACATGAGTGGTGTCTCGTTTGTATCAGAGACCGAAATAGAGGATGTACGGAAAAAGAAACAAGAAGAGTGGGAGAAAGTTAGAAAGGAAAGTGATCCAATAGGTAAGCCAAATGAAATAGTCAAACATTTCCTTGTGCAGGACGAGATAATCTGGCGCGATATTTTCATTACGAAAATGAATTATTCGGGGCCTAATCATCTTTTCATTATGGTTATCCTTTAAGGTTTTTATTCGAATACTTAACCAGACAGGTATAACATTATATGTACAGTCCATCTGAGTGTTGGTTTTACTCTCTCGCCCCAGGGTCTCCTCGTAGTCAAATAAAAACGGGTGGTATTTTGCTGTAGATAACCAAAAATGTTAACATAATGTTCTTTAGTTACCTTTTTGGTAGAATTTTTCGTTTGTTCTAAGCACATAATTTAACATCTACAAAAAATTGTTATAATAGCGTCAACAATTTACAGTAAACATTATGGCAGTTTCTCGGTATCAATTGTTTTATGTGATTGGTTGCTTTTTTAATTTGTAAGGGGTGAATTATTTAGCTGCTATTAATTTTTGTGCTAGTATTGTATGAAATGAGTGGTTCTGAGTGTACTGTGAGCTTTGCTTGCTGCAATCTTTGCACTTGTAACTAATTGCCTCATTGCCCCTAGACCAAACTTTCTTATTGTATGATAACTGTGTTTACTGGGGAAATGGGTTCCATTTATGCAGAAATTTCAGAATCACAACTTTGAACCTGCACTGCTTGGCACAAAACTCTGAGGGAGCCCAATATCTGCAAGCCCCATGGTTTCTCTTTGGGCTTCCTCGCCACTTTTATTTGTTTTTGTGTGACTGTCATGTTTTAATTGTTATTTGCATTTTGTGGTGAAAATATTATTTGTATTTCGTGGTAAATAAATAAATAAGGAGAAAAAAAAATAAACACCAGGTTTTCAATTTATTTCCAATTGGTAGAGTGCCCTGAGCCAGTTCATGATAATAAGACCTTGTATGAAAGACTGCAAGAACAAAAACAGAAAAAACAAGATGAATGGGATGAACAACATCAGTTGAGTAAGTAAAAGTGCCATGTGTTTCTTTTTTGGTGCCGAGTGTATTTTGGGATAGTTTTTGACCTTGATTAGAAACAATTTCGTGCAGAGTTTTGTATGTTACAGGCTATCTTGACATATCTTGGCATATTTTGCCCTGAACAGAACAAAAATCATCAAATTGTTGTTTCTTTAAAGCATTTTCATCTGAAATAATATGACTTAAAAAATTGAGTGATATTCTGCTCTCTTATGGCAGATGATAACCAAAACTAGTTACACACAGTGAGTAATGAAATTTCCATTGCAATCTAGCTCTTCTGTGAGAAAAAGATTGAATATGAAAAAAAGTTATCGTAAAGAATTAGAGAAGTAAGTCACTTGTTATATAAATGAAGTTGTTTTACAGTCAATGCCAAGATCGTAGGTTTGACTCATTTATGGCTCATGATGTTGGGTGGGAACATTTTACAAGAAATAGTTATAACATTACAAAAAGAATTGGGGATATGTTGGTGAAACCAGTAAGATACAGTTGAGTAAATCAGACATTCAATTGAGTTTTAAATGAACTCTGAACTAGTGCTATGTTGGACATCAACAACTTACCAAGAAAAGTACATGGAAATACTAAGCACTGATTGGCTAATTCTTGAGAAATTATTATGAAGGTAATGCCCAAAATTACTACTATTTCTTGAAAAAAATTATTCTGTCTTTTTTCTAGAAAATATGATAAGGGGCCTTGATGGTGACGAGACAGTGTTTCTTGACCTGGTTGCTAAGCAACAAGAGGAGATAGCCAGTCGCCGATTTGATGAAGAATCACAAGAAATTAGAGAATATAGGGTATACAGTGTAGTTATTGTATTCATTTACTTGTATGTGAACTCAGACAGTCCATCTTTAAGTCATGGTAGTGGTTAGCAAGTCATTTGATTGGCTATTTGTTGGATCTAGTGGTCAGTCAGACAGATACACAGTGAGGCAGTCATTCTGTCAGTCAGTTGTTTGGTCAGTTGGTTGGCCAGCAGTCAGTTAGCCACTGCATGGGTCAGTAAGTTTGTGAAGTTAGTAATTTAAGGGGAGCATGGGAAAAACCCCTTAATGGATTCTGATGGACTCCCAAATTCTCCATTAGAACTTTCTCTTACTTCCTTGTGAGTCACCAGGAGATTTGGATGTTGTATTTAAAGTCTTTTAAAGCTTTATTCTGCGCATTCGATTCATTTAGTTATAATTTAACCAATCATTTTCAATACAAATTTAATTTGGTACGAAAATTTCAAACCTTAGTCATACTTAAGCAGGCAGAATTGTGTGTTCAACATTTTTCTCTCTTTTGCTGATTCAGGATGCAGTTTCTCAGTTTCAAAGTGCCATAATAGCTGAGCCAACAAATACCAAACCAGCTGGGTCAGCAGTATCTCAACGAAAGTCTTCACAGGAGTCAGGGGCCAAGAAAAGTCAGCTACAACTTATAGCAGGGGCCATTAAAAGAAAGAGGTACGAATACTACTACATATAAGAGAAGAGAGCAGGAACCAGCTCATTCGTTTCATCAAATTTGTTACGAAAAGGTCTTACAGCATTCATATATGTTTTGATTTTGCTATTTGCAAAGATTAAAATAATCACTTCATGGAAACATTCACCCACACACACCCCCACATGCATGTGGTCCCGTCCAAATATATTCATTTTCAAATCAAATGCGGAAGTTTGTCTTTTCTCTTTTCTTTGCAGCAGTAGCAGCAGTCAGGAGTCTCAAGAAAAGAAGTCAAAAATTTGCGACGAGTTTGAGAAAAGTAAGATTTTTTGCAAAATTGGGTCGTTTTAATCGTCCTTCTCTGCTATGAAAGATCAGTTAGTTAAAAATAATAATTATAATAATAATAATAATAATCAGTTTATTTACTCTTTTTGTAGCTTACAGCTAAATTACAAGAGTGGTCAGGATACAAATCATATCTATACATTCAATAACATGAAACAATTAACTAAGAATATCTATATGTAATAAATTTATCGAGACGGTTAGTAAAAGCCATAGCGGGATCATCTCTAAGAGAGCCTGAGCGTAGATTATATCCACGGGACACAGTTGTGCGATGTGGCAGCAAGTTAGCAAGGACACCAGTGTCCTGAACTCTCTGGATAAACTTAGTGTGTGCAGCGGCATGCCGATCAGAGAGATTGCAAAGACCACACAGCACAAGTGCGTCCCTTTAGGAAAGCCCAGGAAAGATTATTTCTAAGGCTTTTATTTACACACATTCAATTAGGAGGCTGAGATAATCAGACAGGTTTGCCCAAACTGGGGAGGCATACTCCAACACTGAACGAATCAGGCTGGAATACACCTGGTGTATAGTGAGGCGAGTATATGGGGCGAGTCACACGGGTGAGAAACCATTCGCGTTTACCTCGCGTTCACCGTGCGTTCATCTTGCGTTCACCTCGCGTTCACCTCACACTCACTTCTACTCTCGTCGAAAAATTGACGCCTGTTCTGTTGGCTAACAAACGTATGACTGTTATTATTTTGAGAGAAAGCGTACAACTCAGTGCGAATTTAAAGAGGAGGCAACTAATAGTGGGAAGTCCTCATCTGCGGATTTATTGTTATATTCGATAACTGTACACGCCTTTGAGTTCAAATCCAATCTCATTTTCCACACAGGTACGTCAGAGATACTCGGAGAGGAGAATATTAGATCCCACAAATCAAGCACGAGTTCGGAAGAAGATGACCTGAAGAAAAAACACTTTGCAAACAGAATTGACAATGTTACAAAAAGTAAAACAAAGTCAGGTATTAAGCAAGAAAAGCAGGAAATACAGGTTATACCAGGGCTTGGAGCTTATTCAGACACCAGTGATTCAGATTCGTCTTCTAATGAATCATGATGAAGTGGTATCTGGTGAATCAACTTTGTTCTCAGTGGTTGGAAGAAAGGTCGCAAAACAGAATCTTGCCACTCATGATTCTTCAGGATGCCGTCAATTTAAAGATACGTTCAAGTAAATAAGTTGATTGTGTTTCTTCTAAATGTAAGCCATGAGAAGGAATTGTAAGCCATTTGAAAGGCTATCATCCGGACTGGACGCTTCTAGTGTGGTAATGTTCAAGTGCAACGTGGAAAGAAGCCTTCACAATAACAGTGAATGCAACTTTGCACTTTTAGTTTTCATTAAAAAACTTCAGAATTCCACAGAAATCCAATCTTTTTTTCAGTTTTTATAATATTAATTTGTAGTCTTTCTCTCAGTAAACGCTAGTTCTGTCTGATAAGGCTGTTGAAGAAATCTTGAGAGTTGTTAATCGTTAGTCCACTCCAAAAGATAACGAACAGCTAACGTTCCGTTTGTAATTTGTAGGTAAAGATAAGCGTGTCAAATTTAGAAGAAAATTCACCGCCGTAGTGATTAAAGAAAAGCATGAGTACTCGGTCGGAGCTAATTTCAGCGCCTTGCTCCAACGGCGAGTTCATGCAAGAAACGTCAGCTTGTCTTTGGATCGCATCAAAAAACTAGCAGACAACATTCCTACCCCGAAACCTCTGAGGTTAACCAAAAATTATATTTGAAATTTAAGCTTCACGAAGTGTTGCATTTCATGGATGAGGTCTTGACAGACCAGAAAGATCATTAACCGGTTAACTCTGCTGGCTGGTTCCAGATAAATCGAATAAAAATATACATTTTTTTACGAGATTCTGTATCATTGTATCTGCAATGTCTTATTTCTTGAACTCGTAATTGATTTTTTCTTACCAAGTTCCTCCTTTTAATGTAACACTGACGATGTCAATTTGGAAAGTGTACAAAACAATTGCGAGATGATTTTAAAACGTAACATTGCGCTAACAGTCCCCTTACTTTTCTTCGTTAAAACAAGTCAATAAAAATCATAACAGAATAAAGTTGTAAATCCGTTCGAAGCTATACACGTAAACATGTTGACGGACGAGTGGCAATGAATGGCCAATTAGTTGAGGGTTTCTTGGAGCAGCCGCTTCCGATGAATGACAGCTTTATAAAGAAACAATTATTACCACCACGGACTCATACCGTTCTCTTCTGAATCTGAAGAAACTTGGAACCATTGTTGTAATATGATAGCCGAAAAAGAAGCCAGCTTTTGTACCAAACAAACGGTCTCTGTCGTGTGGTGGATTGCGAAGTAACTTCAGAATCAAAATAAATTTAACACATTGATAACAAAAAAAAAAAAAAATAAATAAAAAAATTGTCATCTCTCCACCGAGAGCAACATAAGTACGTGGATAAATCTAAGTAACTTCTACGGAGGCTAAATTTGTTACAAAATCCTGTTATTCGGGGCCTTCTTCGTCAGTTTGTTGTTCTATATCAAGCGGTTCCACATGGCGCTTCTTGCAAATGTAGCAACAGCTAGCCACAAGAAGGGTTGTTACAATCCCTGCTAATGCAATAATGGCAGGAACGTTCATACTTCGATTCTTCTGAAAATTTTCGATTTCATGGACGCTTTTCGAAGTTTCTCAACGCCCGTTTCATCAGGACTTTCAACTGAAGCTTAAATTAACTTGTAACAGCAGACGTCGGCATATTAAATATATCGCGGCTCTCATTTAAAATCCCCAATATGCAAATATAATTTAAAAAGTGACAGAAATGCCCTATTTTTATAGCTGGTAATGTTTAAACAGAGCGTAAAGCAAACGAAAAATGTAATAACAGTGAGAATTTTTAACGAGCAGTATCAATGACGATTGTCATACAAGATGTGAAACCAACTATTGAAAGTGCCAACCAAGATGACTTTTCATGATGACAAAAGCAGAAAAAAAACTTAGTTTTTGATTATAACAAAACACCTGAGGTACAACAAGGTCTTTTGGTAAACCTTTTTTAATAAATCTTTTTCAACTGTTCCGACTGATTTTTAACCGAATGCTCACTTAATAAAAATATTGGCCAAAAAAACAGAAGGCGTGATTACAACTGAAAAGTTTCCTTGAGATTTTATTGCTTTCATTGTCATTAATATTTAAGACTTCGTTTGCTATAATGATCTTTGCCGTTTCTGCACAAGAGACAACAAGCTTTATTTTCACTAATAAGTTTGTAATAAAAACGCATCGGTAAAAGCGAACTATTTTACGTTTCTAAACAGCTTCGGCATGGTTTGATATGATCTGTTAAATATTTTTCTGGGATATAAACCTTTCAAACTTTGAAAAAGGAGCGTTTTTCCTCAGTTAATTCTGAAATGGACAAGTACCATATTAACAGTTATTTGTTTGACAAAAGTTAGATTGCAACGCTAGGACAGCACCTCCCTGCTCGTCTTCATAAAGTAATCAAGTGGACTAGTTATCTTCTGAAGCACGATTCTCCGCTGGAATTAACAAGCGAGTATCTATTCGATTCACGCTTTGGTGAGATATTTCTCTTGTTGGACCGCTGATGTACGGCTCCTATTTGATTGTTGGCGTTCATGCTTCAGTTATTCTGTTTTACTTACGACGCTTATAGATGAAATCTTGTTGGAACGAGAATCTTCTAAGAATGTAGATCTGCCAGTAACCTTGTAAAATAACTCAGCAAAACCACGGTTTAATGTACTGTACTGCTTATATCATTTCTAAAGCATGTATGTGGACATTTCTGTAGATATTTCTCCTGAGAAGTCTAGTCATACCCAAGTTGTAAAAGTTTTTTGCGAAAATTCAACTGCGAAGCGTTTTTTGCTGACTATTGATTTTTATTCTTAGTTGTGTTAGGTATTGCGGGTCAACATTTTACACTTTGCTGCAGGAAGTTGTTACTAATTGCTTCGACCAAAGATCATTACAAAATTCTGCAGTCTTGACTACAAAATGCGTAGCTCAATGTTATTCCAAAATGCTGCAATACCTAGTCACAAATAATGCATTTCCAATGCAATATCGAGATTGTGGCCATGAGTAACGTCTTTTTTATTTTGATTGGGAACAATTTCACACTCTGTTCTTGCACTGGTGAGTATCATAAGAAGTTTTATTCGCTTGGGGAACATATCTACTTGAAATGTAAAGGTATAATGAAGTCTATTTACATTTATCAACTAGTTCTTCTCCGCAAAACTGAGACAAACAATGGAAAAATGTAATCAACTTTCGGCCTATATGTTTATTACATAGATTTTTCCTTCGTTAGCCTCAGACTGTTTGCTCATGGAATGATATATATTCGATAAATAACGTTGGCTTAAGCGATAAATCGCATGATTCATCGGTCGATAAACAAGAAATCAAGAAGAAAGAGCACATAAAAATCTAAAAATTGAAAAAGCTATATTGAAAGGTAGATTGTTATTCTTGTAAGCGTTAGTAATCAGTATTTCAAGAAGTTTGGTTTTACGAAATAGCTTCAGTTTCAGATGAGTTCGATCGTTTACATAATTAATTACGTCTCGCTTAATGTTGCTGTGGAGTAAGTACTTAACAAAATAGAGCCATTCTTAGAGGGAGGACAATTTTCATTAATTCATATATGATAAGCTTAAGATCTTCAGTACATATAATAAAAAGGTATTTGGATAACGAGTTGATGCTCGAAGGGTAAAGGAAATCGCAAAAAATAAAATAGCTGTAATCTTGGCTTTAACTGGATTTTACCCAAGCCTCCGAGATTCTGGTTGGGCTCCAGGTCTATTGTTTTGATCACAGTTGGAGACAACTGATCGCCTATGATTTACCTCAAGTTCTGTTCGTAAAAGAATATTGCATATTTTTTTGTTACAGGTGACGAATGTCGCAACATCATTTTCAAACCACCAATGATAAACAAGGCATTGAAAGATCATGTAATCAAGAGTGCAGGAGTGTCTGATGCAAGGCGCTGCCGAGTGATGTATTATATGGAGCCTAGCTGTGTGTCCATCAATGTTGGACCCTTAGAGGGAGGTAAACTCAAATGTGAGTTTAACAACGCCATTCAGTTGAAAACCAGTTTAAGATATCTTTGGAGAATAAACCAACTTATACCTTTTTCGCCATGGAGGTAAAATTTAAGAGAGATCGTTGCATATCAAGATATTATTTCACGTTCTCTTGTTGCAAGTGTACGAATCTGAAGTCTAAATTTAATTTGCTACTATTGTTTTTCTTTTTTACTAGAATCCCTGCAGCAGCAGTCCCTGTTTGAACAATGGAACCTGTCAAGCTGGATTCACTTGGAAAGGTTTTCGATGTCTGTCGGAGTGGATACGCTGGAGAATACTGCAATGAAGGTTAATGAAGTTTGTCGAGAGTGGCTTGTGAATAGGAGAAAACTAAGAGGACTAAAAATCAGCCATAGTCCTCTGACCACGCCAAAAAACACTTTTTCAAATCGCACTGAGCTTACTTGCTCGAAACAATTCTCTTCTATGGCTAATAGCCAGATAGCGCGCTTATTAAACTACAATAAGTGGCCTTATTCTTTACTGCAGTGGTGGATTCTACTGTTAGCGAAATATACAAACGAATCCATGAGATGAAATAGTGTTATCATGTTTACACACTTTCTGGTTTACAGAAACTGTGCTGAAATATTCAAATCAGGGGCAACAAGAGACGGTGTGTACATCATCGAACCCGACAATTTTTCTGCCTTTGAGGTGTTCTGTGATCAAAGAACAGCTGGTGGAGGATGGACAGTGTTCCAGAAGAGACTGGACGGCTCGGTTGATTTCTACCGCTACTGGCCCGACTACAAGCTTGGTTTTGGAAATTTCATTGGTGAGTTTTGGCTCGGACTGAAAAAGATTCATCGTCTTACCCCAGATAATAACAATATGCTGCGTGTAGACTTGAAAGACTTTGAGGGGGATACTGCTTATGCTGAGTATAACATGTTTGGTGTTATGAGTGAGAATGAAAAGTAAAGCTGATCTTTGGTTCCTACTCAGGTAATCCGATAAATAAGTTCCTCAGCTTCTACCCCGTAAGACTGTAAGAACCTAGCATCGGTCTAGAAATGAAATAATAAAAAAAAATAAATAAAAAGGTTTAGTCAATCCAGAGAAAATCATTTACGCTTTTATGACGGCCTAAACTGTCTGAAAGCCCGGCAAAGAATATTTCCTTTCCTAAAACGTTAAGAGAAGAAAGTGGATAGCCTGCGAAGAAGGATATAAAAAAATAAGAGAAAAGGAAAGATAAGAAAAGATATCCAAATTTTTTTCGACAGTGCATGACTTTTATATAGCAGATGGATGGATGCTAAATCTTGATCACCGAGCAGTCACGTGCACTCGCTTTTTGGAAAAGTTCAAATAAGGTTGTAGCTTCATTTGTTCTGTTACTGTGCTATCTAAAATATTTACTCCTTTTTGATGATTCATTATCTCAGGAAATGCCGGTAACTCTCGTAGCTGGCATAATAATCAGCCTTTCTCCACCAGAGATCAAGATAATGACTATTGCATCTGTAACTGTGCCACTTTGTTCAAGAGAGCTTGGTGGTACAGCGGATGTCATTTTTCGAATCTGAATGGCTTGTATCATCATGGCGGAAAGCACGCCTTGACGCTGATGGTGTCAACTAGTGACACTGGAAGGGAAATTACTACTCCTTGAAAAGAACCGAAATGAAAATGAGGCCCATTGATTTCTGAACCAATTCAATCGAAATAGCACGCAATGGAAACTTGTGTACTTAGATAATCTCGGTGATTACCTTTTCCAACAAAACCCAGCTAATATCACGCGTATCGAATCCGAGTCACCTAAATCGTTGCGAAAACATGCGCCCATTATCTTTCGGTTTGCAAATGTTTAAAATGGCCAACCATTAATTAAAGAGTGCTGTGAGGTATCTCAAAGAAAACATCATTTTGAAATGAATCAAAATTTAAATTGAAAAATATGCATAGCTTTCAGTATGGACTGGAGCAATTTATGGGTAAGTTGGAGGGATTCACGATGTGTTTGCCAGCTCGCTAAATAAAAGATATTTCTTGGTTGTGCACATACTGTCCTATAGGAAGGAATACGTAGTTTTATCAGTCAGTTTGTAGATATACTGAGTAGTTAGACATAAGCAGTGAAGTGAAATGTTATAAGTTGGAAACTTAAGGTTTCTATTGATCTCGCATGAAACGAGCCAATTGTTTTGATTGATTGGTTGTTAAGTGAAATATTCAAAAAAGGGTTACCTAATCGTTCGAAAGTTGTCTTGAAATCATCTTCAAAATTCGGCTATTAGGCCATGGATGCGACCATTTTAAAACTACTTGGTTACTTAGCTGCACACCAATCACATGGCAGGAACTGTTAGGCACGATCTACAAGCACCTGCTACTTTGGTTGTTATACCTGAGAAATCATTCAGTTTGAGATCACCAAAAGATGAATGAAAGAGAAATGAGACTTTGTCATGTCACATAGCTCATTTTAGCTCGTTTTAGCTCGTTTGAAGAAAATGGTTAACTTTGCAATGAGATGAAAGCTGCGTATTAAGGTTTCACGAAACATAAAGAATGTCCCGCAAATAATGTAAAATTATTTTCATAACTCTCGTGACTTTTTTTATTATTCTTATTTTTTACACTGAACCAATCAGTGTTCGGTTTTGTATGTTAGATGCATCTATACAGTTGTTGTTGTCTTATCATGCTGGGGTTCGTAAAGTAATAGAAAATGTTATTCTCCACAGAAACTCCGAGAATATTATTATGTTTTGTAGTAAAGAAAACACCTGCTTCTTATCTGCTAATAGACCAGCGGACGCCTAAAGGAGAATGGGAATGCTGAAATTAACATCTGCTGCTGTAGAGAGACACCCACTGTTTTTTTACTCACATTATCTCACACCCACTGGGTGTTTTTAATCACATTATCTCACACCCACTGGGTGTTTTTAATCACATTATCTCACACCCACTGGGTGTTTTTAATCACATTATCTCACACCCACTGGGTGTTTTTAATCACATTATCTCACACCTACTATGTTTTTAGTCACATTATCTCAAATGACGTGTTGTATCACTTGTCAATTCGATATCGGAATTATGACCGTGAGTAAGATTCTTTGCATTTTGGTTGGGAATATTTTCCTACTGTATTCTTGCACCGGTGAGTATATGACACTTAAAAAGTTTTCCACTATGAAAGACCGTTTTTCTTTCCAATCTCTCGATTAATTTAAGATGTACCATGTAGCCGTTAACAGTTACAACTGACAATACTTAGTTATCCCTAAATTAAAGCGGGTAATTATGTTAGAATGAGTCTCTGCCCAGAACTTAAGGTAAAGAAGCACAGAGAACAAAACTCAATCAGTTTTTGGCTTCTTTAACATAAGTTGTCACCTTGAACATGTTTCTTCCGTTAGCCTTCGATGCGTCACTAACATTATGAAATCAAACTAACGCTGGCTCAATCTCACATACAACACAGATTAACTAACGTAAAACAGAGACATTTTGAATTTAGGAGAAAACGAAACGGTCGATAAACTTATTATAGAATTAAGAAAAATTGAAATATCTCCATAAAAAAACCTCTACAGTTTTTTGGTTTGAGATTTCTATTTTTCGACATTTTCACAATCCAAGAATTACTAATAGGATGGTGAAACAAGATGAAAACATTTGTTGAATTTAGCGGCTGAAACGAAACCAAAAACATTGGGAGAGTAAACTGAGAACAGGTAATAAATACGACAAATCAATTGAAAGGATGATCCTAAGTACAAATGAAGTGTTTTCAGAAAATTAAACCTAGGAAGAAAAGAAGGCAGGAATTGGACCCTTATATCGAACGGGCTGGAGGAAAAATGCTTCAACCGATTTCTTAGGTTCTATTACACAGTCATGTATCATTCGTAAAAGGATACTGTATATTTTTTGATACAGGTAACGATTGTCGCAACATCATTTTCAAAAAGCCAATTATAGGCAAGGCATTGAAAGATCATGTGATAAAGAGAGTAGAGGTAGCTAGTGCAAGGAGTTGCCGAGTGATGTGTTATATGGAGCCCAGCTGTGTGTCCATCAATGTCGGACCCTTGGAGGGAGGGAAAAACAGATGTGAGCTAAACAACGCTACTGTTGAAAACCAGTTTACGTTCTCTCTTGAAAATAGATCAGCATACACCTTCTATGCTATCGAGGTAAAATTTTACAAACATTGCTACCTATATACGAATTTGGAAACTGTTACAATATGTTATCAATAGCTCGTTATTTCATAAGTCACCTGACCCTTGATTGTGATACAATGACCGTATGATTCTTCAGTGAGTGTATTGAGATCCTCACGTCATTCTTTAGACGTGCTTGATCACGACAACCTAAAAAATAAAGCTTTGCTGTGTCTCATCAAGAACTGTCTCCTACGTCTGCCGATAGTAGACAAACAGCCCGTGTTACATGGTGGCAGCGGTGGGATCCTTCATCTGAATATGCTAACGACGGCTACGACGACGACGGCAACGGCAACGATTTCTTCAGCGCCTCTCGGAACACCTTCTACATCCAGTGGAACTGGGACAGCGTCTATCACGCACACGATCTCATCTTTCTCAGCCCATGGCCGTAAACCCAGTTCGAAGAAGCAAAAAAGCTTGTAACCGAGGTTTCCATTCTTAGCTACTACGACCCTAAGGAAGAGCTTGTCGTACAGTGCGATGCAAGTCAGAAGGGTCTTGGTGCTGCCCTGCTACAGAAGGGAAAACCTATTGCATATGCCAGCCGTGCCCTGACTGACACTGAGACAAGATACGCCCAGATAGAAAAGGAAAAGTTGGCAATAGTCTTCTCCCTTGAGAAATTTCATCAGTACACCTTTGGACGGCCTGTCCAGGTAACAAGCGACCACAAACCGCTTGAGTCCATCCTCAAGAAGCTGTTATCATCCGCACCTCGCCGCCTGCAAGGCATGATAATGAGGCTTCAGAAGTACAACATTAATGTTCACTACGGGTGCGGTGCAAAGATGTACATCGCTGATCTTCTCTCAAGAGCTTTCCTTCCCGAAGTTGGTAGAAAAGACGTCAAAGAGCTCGAATTGCTGAACATGACCAAACTTCTGCCTGTCAGTGATCAGAAACTAAGTGAGATCCAAAGAGAAACCGCCGCGGACCAAACCCTGCAGGTCGTGAAATCCTTGATCCTTAAGGGATAGCCAAATGACAAGAGCGATCTACCGTCGCAAACAACCCCCTACTACAGCCTACGAGATGAGCTGACAGTACAAGATGGCGTAATTGTTAGAGGAGAAAGATTAGTAATTCCTGCCAGTTTACGAAAGCAAATGAGGAGCAAACTTCACTCCTCACACATGGGAACAGTATCGTACCTACGACGAGCGCGAGAATACATTTACTGGCCCGGAATGTCAGCCGAAATAAAGCAGCAAATAGAAGCATGTGAAATCTGCCGAACACACGACCCTAGTCAACAAAAAGAAACCCTCATGCCACACGATTACCGTCACGCCCTTGGGAAAAGGTCGGCAATGATCTCTTTGAGTTAAAAAACAAGAGCTACTTAGTAACAGTAGACTACAACGGTAATTTCTGGGAAGTGGACAAGCTCCCTGACACCAAAGCAAGAACCGTCATCTTGAAACTCAAGAACCACTTTGCCAGATACGGATGCCCAGACAAAGTTGTGTCGGATAACGGCCCTCAATTCTACTGTAATGAATTCGCAACGTTCGCTCGTACCTGGGAATTCGAACACTGCGCCATCAGCACTGGAAACAGTAAGGCAAATGGGAAAGCAGAATCTGCTGTGAAGACAGCAAAACGACTCCTCCGCAAAGCATTCGAAGCTTGCAATGACCTTTACCTAGCGATCCTGGACTACAGAAACACGCCTACACAGGGAATCGGGTCAAGCCCGGCTCAGCGCCTAATGAGTCGAAGAACGAAGACCCTACTCCCAACAGTGAGTCAGCTTCTACAACCGCAAAGCAGCAAGCCATCTAACGACCGCACGAAGCTTGTGGAGCGTCAGCAGAAACAGAAGTGGTACTACGACCGCACCGCGAAAGACTTCAAACCGCTAGAGAAGGGCGACACTGTGCGCATGAAACCGCTACGTGCTGGTGAGAAGAAATGGCGCAAAACGCTGGTGATCAACAAAGATGACCAACGATCATACACCGTGGAGACTTCGGATGGTGGAGCATACCGTCGTAACCGCGTGCACTTGAGAAAGACTCAAGAATCACCACCGACAATTCAGCAGGACCACGGATCACCACCGTCAAACAATCCTATGTCGCACAAGTATGCTGAAAGCCCTGAAGCGCCAACCGCAAGCATCCCGCCGCAGACCCCGCCAGACAAATCAAGCAAACCCCAGCCACTCGAGGTCAATGAAGAGCCCTCGCCGGCGAGGCCTTCACGAACTCGAAGGCCTCCAGAACATTTGAAAGACTATGTCTGCTATTAAGCATTACATGCTGTCAAGCTTATATCCCTATTTTTCATTTAGCCGATTTCCTTCCTTTTGCCTAACACGAGATAGTTTTATTTTCTTCATTTTCCTTTTCAAAAGAGAAAGGATGTTACAATATGTTATCAATAGCTCGTTATTTCATAAGTCACCTGACCCTTGATCGTGATATAATGACCGTATGATTCTTCAGTGAGTGTATTGAGATCCTCACGTCATTCTTTAGACGTGCTTGATCACGACAATCTAAAAAAATAAAGCTTTGCTGTGTCTTATCAAGAACTGTCTCCAACGTCTCCCGATAGTAGACAAACAGCACGTGTTACAGAAACTAGAAGTTTCGTTTTCTGTGAACTGATTTTTTTTTCTTAACCAGAATCCCTGCAGTAGCAGTCCCTGTTTGAACAATGGCACCTGTCAAGCTGGTTTCACCAGTAAAGGTTTTCGATGTATCTGTGGGAGTAGATTCACCGGAGAATACTGCGATAAAGGTGACAGAAGTTTTTCAAAAGCTGCGTTTGTTAATCCAAATCTCTTTATACACCTAGCACCCTGCATAGCAGGCGTCATGATTTCCTGGCGAGCGAGTGGTAGATATCCCAATGCAATATTTAACAATTTTTCACCGAAGCGGAAGTGAATAGTGGTGGATATTCCACCACTTTCGCCGACGCTGAGGTACACTAGTATAAGCCACACAGAACCAAACCGAACCTCTTATAAATTAGTGCCAAGCACTGTAAATGGCGGTTATTGACCAATTTATTTTCCGAAAGAAACGACAACAAAAAAAAAACTTTGCTTTGTAAAACTCTTTGAGGACTAAAACCAAAACATCACGTGCGAAGCCTAATGACTCCCGGCAGAGCATCAACCGATATGATATGAATCAGTTTCGCATTAGTTATTACCAAGTCACCAACTATGAAAGGACACAAATTTAACCTTGATGTTGTCATGATTCGCTTTATTTTCTTTTATCATTGCATTCGGCTACAAAAAAATTCATTACCTAATCCATAAAATGCAGAAAATCCTCATGTTTACTCAATTGTTAGTTTACAGGAACTGCGCTGAAATCTACAAATCAGGGAAAACAAGAGACGGTGTGTACAAGATCAGTCCTGATAATTTTCTAGCTTTTGAGGTATTTTGTGACCAGACAGCAGCCGGAGGGGGATGGACAGTGTTCCAGAAGAGACTGGACGGCTCGGTTGATTTTTACCGCGACTGGAACGACTACAAACATGGCTTTGGTAATTTGAGTGGTGAATTTTGGCTGGGACTGGACAACATCCACCACCTGACCCCAGACAATAACAAGATGCTACTACGAGTGGACTTAGAAGACTTTGAAGGGAACACTGCTTATGCTGAATATGACATGTTTGGTGTTATGAGTGAAAATGACAAGTACAAGTTGACCTGTGGTTCTTACTCAGGTGATTTTTAATAATAATTTAATATTATGTTTCCCAATAGGATAGAGTCTCCAGTTTCATTCTTAGCTTTTGCATGGTTGTCAGTTAGTAGAGACGACCCAAAAAGCTTACTCCTGACGAAGGTGTAGTAGTTAAAAAAATTCAGTAGAAAAATAGGACACTCTTTATCCCGCAATAATTTGCTGCATTCCTCTCTCGTTGTTTTTCCATATTTGCACGCAGAAAATCCAGTCCCCCACCCCTCTACCAAAAGAGAAGAGAACTATAAGTGAAAAAATAAATTAAAAAGTTAAAACACTTAAAGCAGGGAACGATTTAGTCATTTTCACTGATCCTCATCCAAATTTACATCATGCTGTAAATATACGTAGATCTGCAAGAACTTCCAGGCAAACTTAGATCGTACACGTTCAACGTAGGAAAATCCTTTGTTACTTAAGTTTACCTCAACAAATTCTGAATGAGGTTTTACGCTTCTTTATTGGTGCCAGTTTCTCGAAGCAAATTATAAATTTTCTTTCTCTGCTGGTAATTCTGGGAAATTTCTTCGATTTCTTATACAATGCAGCATATCTGATAGCTTAAAGCGCGGCATATTTGATTGAAATTGGAACCGAAAAACCTTATTGCCTTCGACAGTGTAAACGTATTTCCAAATTGTACCTCCTTTGTGAGCTGAACCCATAATCTCTGTGGGAATAACTAGCTTCATAAACCTTAGGATTGACCTGCGGGGTGACCAATCACACGATGCATACCTTGCACATTTTTGTTATGGTCAGTTAATCAACATTGGGCAGCGGACTGCTCTGGTGACATATAATTTAGGGGCGCTGACTGTTTGCTTATTTTATGGGTCAGGAACTGCCGGTAACGCTCTTGGCTGGCAGTGCAACCAGCCCTTCACCACCAGAGATCAAGATAATGATCACTGGGGTCATAACTGCGCCATTCAGTTCAAAGGAGCCTGGTGGTACAATGCATGTCACCACTAGAATCTGAATGGCTTGTATCTTCGTGGCATTCACTCCTCCTTTGCTGATGGTGTGAACTGGTATCACTGGAAGCGATTTGGATACTCCTTGAAGAGAACCGAGATGAAAATAAGACCAATGAATTCCTGATCGTGCATGGCTTTCTTCAAGTGTTCGAATACCTCGGACGCGCGACACGCGACACGAAACACGCGACACGCAGCACGCAACACACAACAAGGGCTTTGAACAATAGACTCTTTTCTCTATCTTTCCTTTTTTTGTGGGGGAGGGGGGTGGAAAGGGTGAAATGTGCCAAACTCAAGCGAAACGGGAAGCACGTGACATGTGAAAGTACAATCATTTCGGTCAGTGACATAGGAAAATCTGATTCCCACCTTGCTGGATACGGAAATGTTGTGTTCAATGCTTGAGTTGACCATACTGTCTAGATTTGAAGGCCATAGCTAACCAGTTCCAAGGGATGCCTCGATAGTAGCGGGGGTTTGAATAAACGCCACTTACCGATGGTCTGTCGCCGTCCATAAGATCTCCCACGGCCGTCTGTTGAGCCTGTGAGCAGGCTTTCGCGTTTGGGTTTTTTCCAACGGCACTGCCGCCTATTATACCATCGGCTGCCGCTTACGAAAAAAGTTATTGAAACCAGTACTCCTGGATAGTAGCAGCGAAGTGAAAGAGCAAGGGAGGCTTGGGTCGGGGCGGGTTGTTAAGCAACTCGACCTAGGCCTCCTCATTTTATCATTCCTCCGCTCTTTTCGCGCCTTTTTTTTTTTTTTACAAACTCAACGCTTGAACAGCCTAGGTCGTGGCTTTTATTTCAAACTAATCCCGGAGAACTCAACACTTATATGAAACCGATATTTGATCAGGGCTCGGCCATTATAAACGGATCGTATCTTTCTGTGGTGATCCTGAAGACTTGTAATAACTCTTTCAGTCCAATCCGCAGGATAAGCTAAATCAAGGCAGATATGACCGAGTCGGGCTGACCATAAAAATGTAATCTCCAAACACCTCTATCTCCTTTCTGAATACACTTAGGTATGTCCTTTGTCATTAGAACTTGACCCTGTAATAATATCTTTGGGCTCTAACATTTCCATACTTAGCGGTGTGTTACTCTTTGTTTTTATGCGCCCATCGAGTTTACTTAAGTGAATTTAAGAAGCAGTTTTCGACCTCAAAGGAACCATTCACTTTAATGCTCGTAACTGACTGAGTAAAAGCGCTGAAAGAAAAATACTGTTCTTCAGTAAATACACTTTGTTTTAGAATCGCATCATTGAATAAAATCTCGCATTCTGATTGGTCAACGAAGCGAGGTATTTAGCGTGGAATTGCGAGTTGAAAACGAGGCTAAGTGAAATTGTTTCGCATCTACGTAAGCATAACAATTTTAAATAATGTTGTTTCCTTTTTTTTCTCTTTTAAATTCCGTTATGCGATTCAAGGAAAATCCATTACTTCACTCGTGAATTCCGCATTAAATTGCACGCGAAAACCGATATCACACGAATCTCGAAGCGATGAGTGCGATATCGGTTTTCGCGTGCAATTTAATGCGGAATTCCCTCGTCAAGTAATGAATTTTTCTGTAAAATGGAGTTATCGATAACGATGAAATTTGGTTTTTTTCTTTCCCTTACATGGTCAAGATATCGATCAAGTTAGTCGGTACGATTACTGGAAGCATCGATCAAGGAAGTATTTTCGCTTTTACGAAGGGTTTTCTTCGGTTTCCTAGCAACACTTGGTTTCTGATGCTCACATCATTCTATAACAATCAAACTGCTAAATAAGAACAGGCGAGGACACAAGAAAACGCAAGTTTACCCTAGAACATTATCATCGTTATTATTATTATTATTGTTGTTATCGTCATTATTATCATTATTTTAATTAATTTTTTTGCATTGTAAATGCTATAAAAATCTATATGAATTATTAATACAAGACAACTTAAGATCGTATTTTAATTGTCAAGGAACAGCTTGCAAATGACTGTTTCGCACTAGGAACGCTACGGCGATCTGATGTCCAAGATAACCGCGAGTATTTTCTAGACTGAGTCGTCGATAAGGTATTCCGAATTCATTCTCTATGCAGCCATAGTTAAGACACATACGAGATAAGAAAACTAGATATGTAGATTCCCTTTTCAGCTTTACTATCTCATCAGGGGTTTTTTAGCTGATAGCCATATCAAATAGCGTTTCATTACTAACATTAAAAGGTAGTAAACTGTCTTAAACTGAATACCTTACGTTTTAAACGTGCGTGCTTGTATTTATTTTTTGTTAGACTTAACTTTTGTTTACTACTTAATTTTACAGTGCTTTTGAGAGTCATATTGAAAACTGAAGTAAATTTCAATCATTGTCTCCAATCGTTAGGGAATAAGCTAGTTGGGTTTTATATAGTGTGCTCTTCAGAGAAGATCACACAATGGGAACTTCAAGGAAAGTTGTAACCATCTGCCGACATGTCCTATATTTGGGATACTCCTATGATTTTTCGAACGTTTTGCTTACAGTTTCATTTTCAAAGCCATTTGTAGAATAAGTGATTAGAACATCCATGTACATGTTCCATTTTGTGTTTTCAGTCAAAGCGATGGCTATCAACAAAATTTAACAAGACGAAGAAGCGCTGAGTTATTCAGTTCGTCGTCAATAGACCAGAGAAAAACGGTGTCATTGAAACTTTTAAAGAAAAAAAGTTTTCAGCGATTTTTAAGGTTGTACGTAAATTGCACCATTTCCTGCCGCCAAAATCTCTATCTCAGCCCGGATTATGCGCCACGATACTTTAAAAAGCGATAAAAATATGGATTTTGAACTGAAGCAAGAAAAAGGATTCCATACCCATTTTAAAAACGCGTGCAAATATCTACGCGGAATTAATAACAAGGTTGCAATGCAAAAAAAAAATAATAATAATAATAAAAAACGTCTTTACTGATCTTGACTTTCATCTTCTCATCATATACCTCTAGTGAGGATTTCTGCGAAAAGGTCGATTTCGAATTGAAAAAAAGTATGTGAGTCAAAATGAACTAAGGTTCAGGCGGAATTTCACTGACAAATCAACACAGATGAAAGGGTGAAACCTGTGTAACCATGCTGTCAATAAGTCAACATATGCAGTCTCGACTATGCTGCCTCGACAGAAACACGAATTATAATAGAGAACTCGGTATATCTCATTACAAGGCATATATTTACTTGTAAAAAACTGGCCTTATTCCTGCGTTTCTCTTACATTCTTGACATTAAGTAAATGTTATCTAAAGACTACCAGCCTCACTCCCGTTTCGAAATAAAAAGCATTACAAGAGCTGTTAGCTTCAAAGACCAGCCGACGAAAGGAAGAAGGAACGATATTAAGTATTGAACTGTCGAACGCCTTGATACACAGAATTGTACTTATGATGGACAGAAACTTAAGTTTCGTAGTAAAATTGATATCGAAACAAAATCAAATGGATTTTCTTTTTAAACAAAACGCACAAAGAAGGATGCGGTTGCTGTATTTGCATTCCGCGGCCATTTTGGCAGAGCGAGCCGAAATGTTTACAGAGTTCAACAAGGAAAACTGCCTGTTTTGTTTTCAGCTTGCTCGAAAATTCTCTTCTGCATTCTAAGTGGAGTTACTCATTTATTCTAACGTTGTCGTCGTTTCGGGCGGCAGCTGGTACGGAGTTGTTCATTTTAAGATGAGCTGAATATTTGTGAAGTTTCGAAAACAGGAATCGCTCTCCTTGTTTTGGAAGTTTCTTTTGGCATAACTTTATGTTTTCTAAAGCCACATGTCGGCCGAATTTTAAAGAGTTTTTTTATCCTTATTTTTGAGCCGCATGGGAGCATTCGTTTAGTTTTTGACTGACGGCCGTTGTCAGATCATTTTAAAAATTGACATGATCCTCAATGTCAGTATAAATAAGCATGTCTTACAAGAAGATAAAACACACACACGAGATCTTTGATCCTTTTTACAAAATAAGGCGACATGTGGAAAAAAATGAAGAATTTGAAAGAAAACACTCAAAGAATGTATGAAGCAACGATTTGGCACCATTGATACAAAAAAAAAGTCTCTTCACATCAGCGATGCGTGCGCTTGCCTATTCATTTATCACTTTAAACTGTACAAGTAAAGTTAATGTGCTCAGACTAGAAAAATAAGACAAAACAATACAAATAACTTCGAAGAATATTACAACAACGGCTAGTCCGAAGTTTAACATTTCCCACAACAGCCAAACGAAGGAGGTCAATGAGCAGGTTATTTTGGCTAACAAAACCGCTATTTCTTTTCATGAAAGTTTTGTCTCTATTTCTTCCAAGGGCTTGAACCTTTTTTAAAGATTTTCTGCTCTATGGTTATTTGATGACAATTTCTGTTTGTCACTGACCGCTATCACGTTCAATTCTTCATCAGGTCCTGACTTCTGCGATATTACGATGGAACTAGGACTTCATGTTTTAGTGGCCCTCGTATTTGTGGTGAGTTTCTCAATTCACATTGTAGACAAAAACCATGCGCAACACTCAAAATGATTACAGTTAGTTAATTAGCTGAGAAGAGTTCTGTAATGTCTACTAAGTTTATTTAGATACAATGAATATATTAAGTTCATATATTTTGAACTGCGGTATTAAATACGTATAATGCACGATCCTTCGCAGTAGATAGCGCAATTTATGCAATAGCGAAAATCAGACCTGAAAAAAATCAGGCCTGTACGGGATTCGAACCACTGACCTCTGCGATACTAGTGCAGCGCTCTACCAATTGAGCTAACAAGCCAACTGGGAACAGGCCGTTAAGTTGATTCGTAATAAACCCGTGATGATAAATCAGATACAATGAATATATGAAGTTCATATGATTTGAATCCTGTACAGGCCTGATTTTTTTTAGGTCTGATTTTTCTGATTTTATCCACTGCGAAGGATCATGCATCATGCGTAAGTTTATTTAGTTTTGATAAAGAAAAAGTGTTTGTCAAAGTTCTCAAACATGTAGCTACTTAATGTATGCATTGGTTCTCCTTTGGCATAAGAGTGCTCCAGTCCTGTTAATCCCAACATAAATCCATTATATCCATCTATCTAACCGACTCACGACTAGAACCAAGATTTAAGCTTTTATTTTGTGCTGGGGTTATTTTCGACCTCGAATTCGAAGAGGACAAGATTTGCCTTTTTGTGAGGCTTTCAAGCGTAATGAATGGTTAAAAATCTAGGAATGTAAAGTACATCGATGACTTTCAAATTAATGGAATTAAATAAATTCTGAAAGTGTAACAGCGATATAATGGTATCATCCACAGAAGGCAGTCATGTGTATCTCTGACTGTAGACAGAATCACTTAAAGACCTTGCCTCATTCCTGTTTATTAATTTAACTAAACCTGAAAAGTTTTCTGCTTTAGCTTATTTTCTTACATTGCAGATTTACGAATATTCTGACGTTTCTGGAAACTCTCCAGGTATTAGAAAACACGTCTTTATGCTTTTGTAATGAAAGTATATGACCAAAGACCAAAGTAATCACATCGGCCAATCAGTGCAAAGGAAAAAAATCACAAGGAACCGAGAAAACTCCAAGTAAAATAGAGTGAAACTATCTGAAGGGCTCGAATATGGTTGACGATGCTGCTGCCTGTTTTAGTTTTGAGCATGATTGAGTGAGAGACTGGCGAGAGTTTTTTTGCACCAATGAGAGAGCTAATATGAATGAAGCAACTGCAACTCAATCAAAGATTTCTCTCTGGTTTAATGTTATTGATCAGTAAATGTGGCTCCCTTTAGAACAAAAAACAATGATCCAAGCCAGATCTCGAATATGGAAATTGCGATCAGGAGTCCACCGCAGTCATCACTGTCAGGGCGAGGTTGCGCAAGCAGACAGTATGCGAGCTGAGACGGATGCTGAATTAGTGTCAAGGGAAAGATCATTTTATATGCCGAAGAAAATCTTTCAAAAAAAGCCCTTCTGAAAATTAATTATTTATAATTTTTTTGTTGTATTTATCTCTTTCTTTCTTTTTGTGTAGAATATCCCGGAAGTACCGTGGTAGTGCATTGGAGGCCATGTTCTGCCTCTGTGATGACTATCTATAGCAGAAAAGTACCCTCAGAAGGCGACAAATTAGATTGGAACGCTGTAAACGTATCGGAACATGAACGAAGTTATGCTCTTAACCTTAGTTGTAATACGGAGTATGAAATAGATGTCAACGCTTGGAACTCTACTGCAGAGATGACCTCGGCGCCATTAAATCACAGCAACTCTCAGAAAGTGAAAACACGTGGAGGTAAAAAAAAAGTCATGAGGATTTTCCTACCTTGCCAAGTCACGTGAAACGTCCGAGTGCAGTAAAATCGACAATAAAAGCCTTTTACTCAAAAATATTTTGAAGAACTACTTACATTTCCCTGTTCTCGGTGTTGGTGTAATGAAAGAAAAATGGAATTTGTCCTATCTTTGCGACAACATTTCAAAGGAGTGACGGGAGAAATTAGGTGTAGTTTGAATCTTTATCAAGGTAACTTGGTTTGCCATTCATATGATTTAGAGAGTCAGTTTTGCCAATTTGTTCTTTTCTGGAGATCATTTCTGACCAACAATAACAAAAAAAAAAAAAAAATCCGAGTTACTTCCTTTCAGAAAAATGCTTACATTTGCAAGTTTTATTGAAGAATTTTAAAATGTTTTCATTTCAGGTAAACCGTCAGCTCCGGTCATAAAAAACAAAGAAGTACAATTGGCATCTAAGTGTGATGTGAACCTGAAGTGGAGCTCCCCAGACGACAATGGCTGCCCATTGATCATGTACACGATTTACTACAGAGAACTTCAATCTTCAAATCAACAGTATAGAATCAATGTTACCGTGGATACTACTTCGAAAGATCTCCCTTCGTTAAAGTGCAACACTGAATACATCTTTAAAGTGACTGCTTGGAACGAATTGGGACAAAGCGGTCCCTCTGATGAATGGCGAATGAAAACAGCGACTTTGACTGATAAGTTCCTGGTACGAACACTCAGCATTGCTTTACCATCAGCTTGCGGGCTCCTGTTTCTCTCTACTTTTGGAATTGTTTGTTGGAGAAAGAAAAGCAGAAAAACGAGGAAAAGTCGAGGCCATAAGTCCAGGTGGTAAGCTGAGACATCTTTATCAGTATCGCAGATAGTCATGCGTCGCTTTGGATAAGGTTCTTTTCTGAAAAGAGTTAATTGCAGAGAAATGAAATGTAGATGACATTTTTAAAGAGAAGAAGTATTATAAAAATGCTACCCTTGACACCAGGTGAGAACCAGTTTCAGCGGATCAATAGCTAGCTCACTCTAAAAGTACCAAAAGGCATTATAAACTTCAGGAAGAAACGGGGGGCGTATCAATACGAAAGGAGGGGAGGGAGGTGAAGAGTAACCCACTGACAGTTAACTTTTCCAAATGTTATTTATCTAATACTTTTAGGATACCAAGCCTTTTTATTTCTAAAATAAGGTATCTTATAGACAATTAAAGGCATTCTCTCAGCAGGTTTTTTTTCCTCTTTTAGGTCAAAATCCGACATTGTTCCCCTCCTTCTTAGGGAGATTCCACCCGAGCGGGTAACGTTTATGGAGGAGCTGGGTCGAGGCGCTTTTGGCAAAGTCCACAAAGGCACTCTTAAAGAATTACCGAAAGTTGAGGTGTTTTTCAAACCTCGAGAAGAAAGAGTAACGGAACTTCCCGAAGGAAGAACAGTCGCAATTAAAGTCCTTCTCGGTAGGCGCAAAAAGAATCTATAAGTTCCCTTTGTAGCCAAATGACTTACTAATACTATTAACAGAGTGTAGCACTTCTTGACTCACGTGCATCCTTTATAAGTGAGGGTTTATATTTCATTTTAAGGCTTGCATCCTCCGGCGAATTCGAGAACACGTTTTCCACTCAGTGGATTGTGGCTTTCCAAACTGCTAGAAACAAAAGTGACCCTTCTGTTTTGGAGGGTAATGCAATAAAATCTACAACAGGGTTTGATACATTTGTACAGTAAGATAACCTTTCTTTGCGGCAGACTTCTTCATTAGTTTTCAAGAGGTCTCAAGTCATGGAAGGAATTAAAACATTCATCGACCTGAACAGTTTTGTTTGCAGTTCCTTTAACTGCAAATGTTTCTATGAGAACACTTGAAGCCTTCATCATAACTAGGATTTCTATATTTATTGAGTCTACTGATTTGTCCGGGAACCATAATTTTAGAGATTTCATGGTATTATGCTACTGATGCTTAAGCCTAATTTAAAAGTCGACTTGCTCAAATTGGGAATAAAACTTACAGCAATACCTTCCTAACTCTCTTAATTGTGAGTTATATTTGTGTCATTTTTTTCTTTTTTTGGATTTATGTAAGTCATATTTTAAACATTTCATGTATTTTTCTGACAGAAAACGCTAGTGACGAAGGAAAGGAACTGTTTAAGAAAGAAATTGAGTTTATGAGGCGCGTTGGTTTTCACCGGAATATTCTCAACATGATTGGCTACTGGACGAGGTCAGAACCCTTCATGCTCCTCCTGGAATATGTTCCACATGGAGATCTTCTTCAATGGCTGAGAAAAAGAAGCCGACAGGTGACGGAAGTTTGCTGCGTTAACACTGTTCTTCTATTGAGAAATTTACTTTCCTAGTTGAAAAGCGCAAGTTGTAAATCTATTCAAAGCATTTTTCAAACTGACCGAAATAATTGGCAAGAGTCAGCAAATTTTCTTTTGATGAATGCAGAGAGATTGGGGAGAAGGGGGAGGTAGATAATCCTTTTCTTCCCAGCGCTTTTGTTTTTGACTTCTGTCTTCAAGGAAATCCTTTGCTCAAACCATGCATGGGCAAAACTTATTAAAGATTGAGCGGAGTAACAAATAGCTGATAACACTGACAATTAAATGGAGAATTGATATATCATTGGAAAGTCCATTACATTTTCAATACATTTCTCATTAAAAGTGTTAAAGCAAACTGAGTGCATTTTAACTCTTCCCGATGATGTGTGTCATAAATTGCAGATCAACTGCAAGAACGGCATAGATGGGGTCATTCATGAATCCGTGACAGATGTTTTCGTCACCTCAAAAATGTCAGAGAAGGATGCCTTTAATGAGGACTACGACAATATCGAAAAAGTCATGAAGAAAGAGAAATCAGAGCCGAGAACCGAAAATGACCAAGGATTAATCAGCTCTTCACAAATAGCCATATCTGTGAAAGAGGAACAATCCACTAAAAGCGATCAAGTGATTTCACAAATGCCATGTGGGACGAACATGGCCTACAAAGGTTCTGATAGGGCTCAGCCAACAACACTTCAAGCTGTTAAAGCGCAGCCTCAACTTGTAAATACTTCTGGAAAAGCTTTAGGAAGTGGGAAACGAGATCAAGCAGAAAATATAAAGGAGATAGAAGACGACGAAACCGCGATCTCGTCGACGGCTGGTGAAGTTAGTCACAACACAACAAATCTTCCTGGTGGAGTTTGCCACGAAAGTATAACTGAACACGATTCGATCAGTGAGAACGCCGCGGAAGATAACAAAAGCGATGAAGGAAAAGTGAAAGATGAAACCACTACAAACACTGATGAAAAAGAAAATTCAACACGAAATCCGCGACATGCACGAAGTTTGCCAAAGCCCCCCCGAGAAAGAGAAACGCAAAAGTCAATGGAACAGCAAGGATTTGACAACGAAGTTGACTTCTCTGTGGACAATGTTCTTTGTTTTGCATGGCAAATAGCAAAAGGAATGGTATGTGCTCTGTTATGAAAACATTTAAAAGATCTTTAAAAGATAGAGAAACATATTCACATATTAAAGTGATTGAAATCAAGCCGGAAGGAGACAAGACTATGTTCCTTTAAATTCTCTAGTGGTTCTCTTAAGCGCTCAGATGTCGACAGATTAATCATCAATGGAGCAGAGACTAATAGTTTCGCTCGGGTTTGTCAGTGAGCCTCTCTCTCCAAAAAGAGAAGCACTTGAAGAATAATTGGAGTGAGAAACACCAGGCTTAAAAAAGATCCCGTATCTACGGCTTACCCAGTGACACCTTCAGCGCATAGGTTCTAAAAGAAGTGTACTAAGCACTCAGTCTGAGTTTTTTCGCGATCGAATATGGGTGCTCTATGTTGACAAAACTGATTGTGAGTATGAGCAAATTATTATTTGCTTCTGTTCTATTTCCACACAGGAATACTTGGCCAACAAAGAATTTGTCCATCGTGATCTGGCCGCACGTAATATTCTCCTTGGTGAAGACAGAGTTGTGAAGATTGCTGATTTTGGCCTTCTACGTCACACTTATGGCGACATATACGAAGTCCAGAACGCTAAAAAACTGCCTATTAAATGGATGGCGCTTGAGTCATTAATTAACGGCATATACACTTCTAAGAGTGACGTGTGAGTAGTCACAAGCTTAGAGTATACTAGCAACTCAGTGAAATTAATTCAAAAGAAGCACTTGCATAAACCGAAGGTACTAATCTTACAAGTTCAAAATTGTGTCAGCTACTTACTGAAATACCATCAGATTCAATACTTGGCTCGTTAATTATTCAAATTGAGAGCCTTCTGAGTAGACTGAAATTTTATATTACCTCCTGTTCTCTTTCTGTAGGTGGTCTTTCGGTGTACTTCTTTGGGAACTGTGCACAATGGGTAAGTTGTATATGAGAACGATCCTTCGCAGTAAAGCACTATTTGAGCAATAGTGAAAATCAGACCTGAAAAAAATTTCAGGCGTGTACGGGATTCGAACCACTGACCTCTGCGATACTAGTGCAGCGCTCTACCAATTGAGCTAACAAGCCAACTGGGAGCAGGCCATCAAATTAATTCGATATAAACCCGTAGATGATAAATCAAACAACAACAAACATATGAAACATATGTGTGAACTGCGGTTATGAGACGTGGGTTACGGGTTTATGTCGAATTAATTTGATGGCCTGCTCCCAGTTGGCTTGTTAGCTCAATTGGTAGAGCGCTGCACTAGTATCGCAGAGGTCAGTGGTTCGAATCCCGTACAGGCCTGAAATTTTTTTCAGGTCTGATTTTCACGATTGCTCAAATAGTGCTTTACTGCGAAGGATCGTTCTCATATACGTCTCATAACCGCAGTTCACACATATGTTTCATATGTTTGTTGTTGAATGGGTAAGTTATAACATTGCTTTAATCACATTAAAACAAAATGTAGCCAGTAGTTTAAAGAATGACAGAAGCTATAAGTTTTCAGCAGCTGTAATTATTATGCTAACTTTTCAAGTTCCAAGCTACAATGCCGAGATCAAAGGAGGTTTTACGCTATTTTCCATTCGACCTAGATGCATATACTAAGCCATGGACGACTTGAGTTGAGAAATATTTTTTAAATAATCTTGAATACTTCTGAGTTCTCTTCTTTCATATAGGTGGCATTCCGTATCCTGGAATCAGTAACAGAGATTTGTACAGTAACCTGAAAACAGGATATCGAATGAGCAAGCCAGACATATGTTCCGACGAACTGTGAGCTTACAAATTCATCTATTACCTTCGTCATTAAGAGTGATTTATTAAGCCCCAGTTACAAAGAATATCACCCACTCACTATAATTTTGGATAAAAAAAAATCACATACAACTTTGTGGTAAACGTGTTATCGCCATGGTACCATAGACTGAGTTAAGTGCATTTATTTCTGTTATAGAGCTTCACTTTGTACAAAATTATTATCTGCAAGTCGAGCGATATCGCTTTAATCTGTTTTTAGATTATTGATTTCATTTCGTTTAAAGCGTTGCTTCTTGACAATGATGCAGAGTATTTGTTCATACCAGGTACAAGCTAATGCTTGACTGTTGGAAGGAGGATCCAAATGAGAGGCCATCTTTTGATCAGCTGCTGTCGAGAATGGAGACCATGATGATGAAGGACACTCCTTACTTGGATTTAAAAGAGGATGTTTAAGCTGATCCCTCCCACAGTGCGCCAAAATCTGAAAAAGATAGTTAAAATGTTATACATGATTAACATTTAGATGATGTAGCTTTCAAGATGCTACGAAGAGAATCGATAGGGTTGAATCGTAGGCACTGAAAACTTTTTTCTCAGAAATTTGATTCTTTAATTATATCTTTGTTTAAGAATTTAGGTTGTTTGAAGTCAGAGTATTAATAAAGATTAAAAAGTTGTAGATTTGGCACGTACGTATTTTGAACGAGCTCCACGGGCTCCTTGACGCTACGTGGGTAAATGAAGTATCGCTCCGACGAAGGGCTAACGCTCGAAACGTCAGCTTTTGTAATCATTACGGTGGCCAATTTACCATTTCAACTTTTGTTGATATATCCAAATTATTTCGTTACTCCCACCGACGCAGCCCCAAACAGTTTCTTTCGAAACTATCAGCCTTTATTTAAATGAAGTATCGATTGATTGATTGATTGTATAGAGTAATCGTTTTTGTTGAAGCAGGAAAAAAAGGAATTAGTTAACTTGCAATCAACAAGTATAGGCTCAAGTCAATTGCATTCAGTTCCTTGCAAAGCGGTCAATTTACGGGCTTGTCAGCGGACTCCCTAGGCCACGCGGGTCGTTGAATTCCTTCACGCGCGAAATATGTTTTGCAAATAACCTCTACCGTTGATTTTCTACAACAGTTAAAACGTTAAAATTGTATATCATGGATATGCTCTTTTCTTTTGCCTGTATGTTGATTTTGCTTTGGTGAAGACCGTTCTGGGATGCGAGGAACCTTAAAAACGAATCAGCCGTTGAGGTGGGAAATATCCTCGTCGGGAAGTGTAAGTTACGGCTCAGAGTCAAGCTTTGATAAAAACAGTACAAGCATCTCCACAAACTTCACTCACCGTCACTTAAAACGTAGGGTTCGTCGAGTAAAGTAATTTTTAACTTGTCAAACCCTAAATCTATCTCAGCCAGCCATTAAAGCGTGGGAAAGATTCAGTCATAGAAAAAACCAGGAAAGATTTATTACTCGACGTTTCGGGGTCATCGTGACTCCATTATCAAGAGACTAGTTTAAAAACATGCAAATAAGGAAAGGTACAAGAATAGCATAAATTAGACTTAACGGCTTAAACAAACACCTTGGCGCGGATGGAATCCGTTTGCACGTTCAGTGTTGGCTTACGCATGCGAATATACAACATTTCATTAACAAGGCAGTCAAATTTGCCGTTACATTTCGTGATGACGTTGAATTGCTCGATCAAGCGTTCAGGCATTTCACTATTGTGCTGGAGGTGGTAGTGTTTGTAGATAGAAGATGATTTCCTTGTGTGCCCTTCTACGCGCTCGTGTAAGTGACCACGAGTATAGCCCACATACCCTGCATCACACAGGTTACATTTAAATTCATAAACGACACATTGTTGGTTAACAATAGGGGGCTTAATTTCGTGTTGCTTAAGTTGTTGATCGAGCTTAGGGCTAACGAACACTGGTTGGACAGTCACGCTTAACTTCGAGCTTAGACTGTACCTTTCCTTATTTATTCCTTATTTATTTCCTTATTTATTCCTTGTACCTTTCCTTATTTGCATGTTTTTAAACTAGTCTCTTGATAATGGAGTCACGATGACCCCGAAACGTCGAGTAATAAATCTTTCCTGGTTTTTTCTATGCCTTTGCTTTAGCAAATCCCTGCTGATCAAGTAAAAGATTCAGTTGCCGACATTTTTCCGCTACATGTCTTTTTAAGGAAAGTTTTCGCCATATTATTCACCAATGTACTACATGGATCAACATCGGCTTTACGAACGTTGCCTGACTCCCAAACAACTAAAAAGACATCCCACATGTTTGGTTTCAAAATATTAACTAAATTATACGCTGCCACTCAACTGAATTATCAAAAGACATCATTTAAGTCGAAGCCTCAGACTCTTCAGAAAACCTTTCTTCGAATTGATCAAATTCTATTTATAATTCATCTATGGATCGTAGTTGCTCTGTCTTGTGTTTTCAGTTCATAATTGTCCTCTTGTAAACCGTTCCATTCTTAGATGCAGCCGATTCCCTGACCTTATATGACATTTCTGGACTGACCTAACAAAGGCCTTATCAAAGAGCGTAAGAGTCCTTTTCTGTTGCTATTCCGTCCATTTGATAATGGAAAATTGGACTAGATGAATGATCTTATCTCTGTTTCAAATCGCTTTCAGAGGCGGAGAAAAGTAACATCTAACCGTCAATTCCTAACCTAGAAGAAAATTATGAAGGCTGAAAGTTTCTAAAGAAACTGTGGTGCTGCGTCGGTAGGGGTAACAAGATAATTGTTTATATCAACTAAGTTGAAATTGTAAATTGGCCACCATAACGATTCGTTATGGTGGCCAATTTACAATTTCAACTTAGTTGATATAACCAATTAGAAGAAAATTATTCCATATTTGTCAAGAAAGCCATTTCAAGTATAACAGCAGCTTGCAACAAATTCTATGACCGCAAGGTTCCTTTTGGAATTACATGTGCCCTCGAAAATAAAAATTAAGAAATAAGGCACCGATTACCAATTGTTGCATCATTTATAACCAAATTCAGAACTAAAAATAACAATAGAACAAACGAAACTGGGCAAAAATGATTAAGAATTTGCTGCAGAAAATATACTTTGTAAGCTTCGGGTGTTTTTGAGTATGATGGAAGACAAATAAAGTGACAATAAACAAAATTTTTAATTAGATGGTAATTTCGTCGGGGACGTGACAAGAGGCTTCGCATATACTCACATATGTTCCCAGTTGTTCAAAATAATTTGAATGCCATGGCATTAGCCAATGGTCGGTGTGTCTGATCTTTCTGAATTCAGAAACGCACCGGCTGAAGCCATGAAAAATAGATTGTTTTCTCTGATCCGCCCACCTTTCGCGATTGTTTATGCTATATGCTTAGACTGAGTAGCTAAAAACTTGGGAAAATATAAAAGCAATTAACGCTCGAGGAAAAATGTGACTAAATTAAATCTTCAGGCTGTTGAACGTTCTGAGGAGTACTCGTAATTTTGCTTCTTTCCCCTTGTTATCCTGTGCGAAAAAAAAATATAAACCATTTGATGTTTTCACAATTTGGTTACAAACAAAAGGCTAAAACTGATGCTGCAGTGACAGCACTGTCACTCTCGCCTGCGCTTCGTATGGTGCTCTTTTGTTCTTACCACAGATCATGACGTCATCTGTGATTTGTGACTGTGCGACAAAAGGAAAGAGAGTGGAATCAATTTGTTAATCTAACACAATCCGTTCTTCGGGCGTTGAACATCTTCAACCCTTCCAAAAAGAATTACGTTTTATAAGGTAAGGAAGAGACACTTAAATATTTTCTGCCTCACTGCATATTCTAATCCTTTATAACTAAAACCATTTATATATAGAATTATAGGAGACTCTGTCGAGAGGGCAGATTTTCCTCAATTTTTTTGATCTTGAGTCTTTCAATTTGAAAGATCTGGCTAAGCGGACAATTCTATATTTCTAAAACTATAACTAATCAAAGGTAACATAACATATTAACATAACCTACAAGGAAATTAGTCTTCATCCATCATGAAAGCATTTTAACGGTGTAACAGTAGGTTGCAACAAATTTTATGACTTCTTGGACCTTTAACTATTGCGTCAAAGCTGACAGAAGGACACAAACGATGGTTTCGCCTCGAACCATATAAAATCCCGAGGGGAAGTCGATTTTTCACCGCAAGCTTCCTTTGGGATTATAAGTACACTTGGAAATAAAAATTTAGAAATAAGGGACCGATTACCAATTTTTGCATCATTTATAACCAAATTCAGAGCGAAAAATAACAGTAGAAGAAACAAAGCTGGTCAAAAATAGTTAAGAATTTACTGCAGAATATATAATTGGTAAACTTTGGGTGTTTTTGAGTATGATGAAAGACATATCAAGATACAATGAACAAAATTTTTATTTAGATGGTAATTTCGTCAGGGATGTGACATGAGGCTTCGCATGTACTCACATCTTTTCCCAGTTGTTCACGATAATTTGAATGCCATGGAATTAGCGGGTGGTCGGTGTGTCTGATCTTTTAGAATTCAGAAACGCAGTGGCTGAAGTCATGCAAAATAAATTGTTTTTTATATAGAATTACGAGAGAATCTGTGGAGAGGGCAGATTTTTCTCAATTTTTTAATATTGAGTCTTTCAACATGAGAGACCTGGCTGAGGCGATTCTATATTTCTAAAACTATAGCTGATTAAAACTTTGAACTAAGATGAGCTTCTTTTGACGTTAGATACTTACTGCAGATGCTTCTCAAATATTGCTCAAGCTCCGCAGAGCTGATTCTACTTCTACTTGCCTCAGTTTCGGTAAAATTAATTTTTTGAATTATCAATTTTTGATTTTCAAGTCGTTTCTGTTGAAGGAAATTTAAGGTACGAATCCGGACGCGCCTGAATTGTGCGCACCAAAGCTGTAAGGGACGCGCCTTATTTTTCTGTGTGTGTGTGTATGTGTGTGTGTGTGTGTGTGTGCATGTGTGTGTGTGTGTGTGTGTGTGTGTGTGTGTGTGCGTGCGTGTGTGTATGGAATTCGAATATTTTCGTTTATTTTTTATCCTTGGAGAAGGAAAATGCGATGAATCTTTACCGAGTTATGGAAAATTATCAGAAATACTCGTCTCATTATATTCTAACCACAGTAAGGGGTTCTCACGGGGTAAATCAACTGAATATTAAGTGAAAATTAACTATCAATCCTCGATTCCTCGCGCAATTTCCTTACATTTGATTATTTTCTCAAGTCTCCCCTTACACCTTTGATTCATTCGTAGCCATTTCGAGGTGTTTGAAATTTACGCGAGCTCGAGTCTTTAGTCACCGTAAATTCAGAAGAAGAAGTCGGAATTTTACGTATGTGTAAAGAAATGAAATTATGAACATTGCTCAGTACTTAGTTTATATGAGAACAAGGTGCTACGCGATAACAGTAAAATTCAAACTTCCCTTGATTCTGGGGCATGAGGAGATTTTGTGATTCTTCCTCATTTGAAAAATCACTCCATACGTTTGAAAATGTAAACGTGTTTTAAAAATGTATAGCGCCCAAATTTATATTTTACACCAAAACAACTTCTTGCGAAAACGCTCTTAATTTGTGAAAAGATATTACGAAGATAGATAGAACTAGAAATACGAAAACAGCACAAAGTGACGAAACCAGTTAACTGTTCCTTATGACCAACATGTGATGCGATTGAAAGATCGTTGCGTAAAATGTGAAAGCTGAAAGAAGGTCGAAGTTTGGAACGTTTATTTTTTTGAATTGCTCTTCATTCCTTCTTAACTTTTTCCCTTTCTACAGCGTAATAGCATGGGATATTTTTCAAGTTTCCTTGTCCTAATATGGGTGAAGTGGCCTAAAAGTGGAATGATGAAACAATGTCAATTATTCGAATTTTTTTCGCAACTTGTGACGTGGTATCAGGGCAGAGAAGACAATTGGCTCAAAAAGCTATAAAAGATAGGGCAGGTCACCCCGTATCCTACTTTCTAGACAGATAAACTTTATTTAGAGAGGGTGGCACTGAATAGTTCAAGTCAATAAACTTGTGGCTCTCTATTTAAAAAATTCTAACAAGCAATGCAGGCAATGTATGTTGAATTCTGACGTAACTATCAATAAAAACTAGTAATATCTGTCTAATAAGAAGACGATCGAATTACGGGTAAAAATAAAATGTGATGAATTATATGTTAGACTATAAAATGATGCATTTTCTGTTGTACATTAAGAAGGTTGTTTCTATAACTGTTCTTAAAAGATTCTGATGATACAGAATTCCCGAGTTCTAGACTTAAGCTATTCCAAAGCTTACAGGGAGTGACTGCGAATGATCTACCGCCTTCGGTCATACGATTAAATCTTGGGCAAATAAATTAGTGTTGTTATATCTTGTAGGACGATTATGTTGCTGGCTATTAAGTATTAAGGAGCCTTCAGTATAAAAGGGTACTACACGCTTGATGAGTTTGTACGCAACGCAGCAATTAGCTATTTTAGATTCTTCATCCAAATGGGAGGCTCTGAAGTGTATTGAACAGCTTGGCATTAGACGCTTGGTTATCAGCATCAGAAATTACCCTGGCTGCTCGTTTCTGAAACTTTAAAACACGACCTAGACACTCCTTGCTACAGCTAGTCCAGATCGATTGAGCTGACATAAAGCAGGACCGATCTAATCATAGAGTTATAGTACAATAATCAAACACAACAAATATATGAAATTCATATATCTGAACTGCGGTTATAGAAACGTATTTGTGCACGATCCTCGCAGTAAGAGCACTATTTAAGCAATAGTGGAAATCAGACCTGAAAAAATTCAGGCCTGTACGGGATTCGAACCGCTGACCTCTGCGATACTAGTGCAGCGCTCTACCAATAATCTTTGTGTCATGGGCAGGCAAGATCATATCTTTTTCAATCAAGCCATCTCGTAATTGATCTTTGAGGCGAGACGTTTACCAGTAATGAGTATGGATTTGGCCTTGCTTTCGTTGATTGGAAGTTTGTTGGAAGCTACCCATTCGGCAATTTCAACAACTGAGGAATTCAAGTTCTGCTCTAGTCTAACAATTGAGCTGTAATTCGCAAAGGAAGTCATCGATGTATCGTCAGCGTACAAATCAATCGTAGATGAAGTAAGATAAAAGGGTAAGTCGTTGATGAAGACGATAATAACAAAGGGCCGAGTATCTAAACCTCTACCCTAACCCTAAAAGATATAGCTTGTGTGCAAAACCTCCTTATTAGCGCTGCAGGACGCGTGTTCTCCGCCCACGAGAACATTTGAGACAAGTCGGAAAGAGATTTGTCAGTCTTGCAGACCTCTCTCTTTCCCGCGGGCGTAAAACGCTCATACAGAAGCACTAATGATGAAGGCTTGCCCTCAAGAAACATTAGACCCTACCCTAAGGGCTCCTAAGTTTTGAATTTTTAAACTGAAAATTCTGCCGATGCAATATCAACAGGGGGAGTACGATGATGTGGAGAATTGCTCTTTATCTTCACCTCGCTCTCATGATGAACTTGGGAACTGCTGATGATCAATGTACGGCCAGAATAGCTCCGATTGGAACAGCTCTTAAGGGCCTCTTCTTCAAGAAGATAAATGTAACGGGCCCTTACATGTGTGATGTTGAGTGCGAACAAGAACGCATTTGCCAGAGCTATAATTACAATATCGAGGAGAAGATTTGTGAATTAAACAATCGTACGAAGGAGGCAAGGCCTGAAAATTTCCAAGCTGATCCTGCTCGGTTTTACGCCAAACGTTTAAACGGTAGAGGTGTGTATTTTCTTTTTAGAGCATGAAATGATTGTGAGATATTTATCGCTTTCTTCTGTCTTCAGTAGTGTCACGGCTAATTTGCTAGTGGCTATAAGCCAGACGTCACAAGAGGAGAGAACTCAACTTGTATGGATTGGGAATGTCGAACGACTAAAATACTGAGAAAGAAAAAAAAAAACAAAAACAACAAGTAGAACTGGGAAACATCGGGTCAAAACTGGGTCAAGACAGAATCATATTGTTACACTTTTTCTCTTCACAATGATTCATAAATGATAAATTGACCCACCTCCTTTCGAAAAATACAGTACTCAAAGGCGAGTGCAATTAAAGTTGCGTTGAAATATTAGAGATCTTTCGGTGAAGCTTTTTACCGCGAAACGGCCGCAAGGGAGTTATCGCCGACAGAGATGACGAAACCCGAATAAATTTTTAACCTTTTTTAGAAAATACCCCTTTTGCAATAATTTGTGCCCTTTTAAAGTTTTTAATTTCATATTTTGTAAGAGTAAGCTAAAATTATTTTTCTGTGATTGGATAAAAAAACAAAAAAAACAACAACAAGAACAACATTAGGTCATATTTTACCCGTGGAGGTTAGTACAGTCGAACCTCGATTATCCGGATATCAATGATCCGGATTTTGTCTCTTGTAACCTTAACTCGTTATAAGCTAATTATGGACGCCATATCATGTGGCACGGAACTGCAAAGATCAAGCGAATTTCACAGGAAAATATTCTAGACAGTGGTTTTGTTTCGATCTTGCATGTACACTTTTTCAGCCCTTTCTATTTAAAATTTATGGCAACTTGAAAGCCATGACCATTTTATCTCAGTTCCTTTAGGTACTATTCAGGAGTTACCAGCCGAGTCTTGTATAGAAATATTAAGAAGTGAAGGCGCAAATTCCAGAAACGACGAGTATTGGTTGGATCAATCAGGGAATGGGAAGGCACAGAAGAGATACTGCGACATAAGCTCTAGTGCTAAAGAGGGTGAAGTATTTGTTTTAATGATTACATTGTAAAACGCATAATAGATAAACAACTTTAAAGAGGGCCCTCTATACTTTAAACGTGAAGGGTGATTGCGGAATTTTTTTTCTCGCGTATCGTGATTTAATTCTATCTCGTCTGCCCCAGGGATCCCATGAGATAGCTAGGCACATGCGCATAACCAGTGCTTTTCGCGTGCAAATCAGTTTAGCGCGGTGACTACTTATGCGAAGAAAATCTTCTATTTTTACCTTCAAGTTTCTTAATATCGGGTCTGCAATAAGATCACTGGGTAGAAAACACCTAGAATGACTACACCAGGTTTGGAACCCGATATTCAGTGCTCGAACGATGCTGTAGACCAACCTTCACAGAACACCATGGCGGCGATCCTCAGAGGACTTAACGATACTTTGGCACAACTGACCAAAGCTTCAGAAAAGCAGACAGCGACGCTCACCAGTCTTAAAGACAACATCCTCCTTCGTCCTGAATCAGACGAGGAGGCAGAAAAGGAAGACTCAAACATGAGCAATACACAACTAAATAGTACTGCCACGTTAAATAATGTGCTCGACCCTAGCAACTCTTGCGTGGTGAAAGAATCTGCTGGCTCTGACTCAGAAAAGCAGAATGATGTCCTCGAAAGCCTGACTCAGGCATTTGTACAGACCAACGATAAATCTCCTGCCATAACAGAGAACGTTGCCAGTCTAATTGATAATATGGCCTCTGGAGGTCTTTCACCAGAAAAGGTGAAGGAAAGAGTTGATAAATACCCTCCACCAGAAAACTGTAAGTTCCTGTGTACTACAACAATTAACGAGGAGGTTTGGGATCTGCTTCCCAGGAGGAGCAGAACAGTCGACCTTGCTTTTCAGAAGGTGCAAGAATTGCTTGTTCAGGGTTTATCATCCCTGTCGATTTTGGGGGACCAGTTGGTAAAAGACCCTCAAACTGGCAAACCCACTGACGTCCGTCAGGTCCTGGACCAGGTCATGGACAGCATTGCCCTTGTGGCTAATGCCAAATGCAATTAGAAACTTAATATGAAACGACGAGAGCTAATCAAGCCCGACCTCAACCCCCCTTTCACAAGGTTTTGCAAAGAGGACATCAAGCCCTCTACAAAGCTATTTGGGGATGAATTGTCAAAACATCTAAAGGATAAGGCAGACGCAAAGAAGGCGGGCCAGCAGATGCAGAGGACCTCTGACACCCGCACATCCAGCCATAACTATCTAAAGGCTGGGAGGCAGAAATTTCGACGCTCAAATTTCAAACCATACCACTGGACATCTACTGGCCAGAAAACATCTCAGACACGCCCTTTTTTAGGGTACAGCCAGGGACACAAGAGTGCCCCGAAAAAACCCAGCCAATCCAACAACAAAGATTAAACGACAACCAGGGGAGGAAACATCCTAAATCATTTATGGATGGGGATTATTTGCATCAAATGGTCCGTATTTTTTCAGCAGGACAGCTGAAGAACCATGTTGGTTCCTGGGAATCCGTCTGCGCGTTATCCGATGCATGAACTGATTAAAAAACGGCCGCACTCTGTCGGCTCAAATTTCGCCAAGAAACATAGGGAAGGCGAGACCGTCGCAGAAGTCGTTACAGTCTATCAGGTTGTAACGATATGCCCATCCAGAAAGTCGTAGAATAAGATTAAGCTGTCCATGTATTGTTATTAAAAACACGGGAAAGATGGGCAATTTTTTATCTATGTGTCTATACCCTGAGATGCGAATGCTTTCATCCAAAAAGCTGTAAAGTGAAAATGTTTAGAAATAGAAATCAATCGAAGTAGAGAGATTAGAAAAGGGGGTTATTTCAGTACTAGCGGTGCTCTTAAAAAAACTGGAAAATGCATCAAGAAGAAAAAAGTTAGGTTTGAAAACTCTCGTAACTAGAAGGCAAAAAAAGTGGCTTCAAAGCCGTAATACTGGAATTAAATGAGAATATACTCCACTGAGGCGAACTTTAATGTTGTTGTTGGATTTATTCTACAGTCGCCGACTCATGTGGTAAAGTGGCTCAAATAATGAATAGGAAGCAGTTACTGGATGGCGTGTACTGGCTAAAAATTGAGAATGTGGAATTACAGGTAAGCAATGAAAGTAAAGAAAGGGTAAAGCACGATTTGAATATGTACCAGTATTGCAGGTGAAAGTTAAAATAACCAAGCCTTTTAAACCCACCTATGCTTGGCGGTGCAAACAAATTAAACTTCGATGTTCTTTCTTTAATAGGTTTACTGCCACATGGCTGACAACAACCAAGGCTGGACTCTTATCGCTCGATTTTCAAACAGCGATGGCAAGAATTGGATGCGTGACGATGGGAGATGGTGGTATGACCAGCCAACTGCTACTGGAACAACAAATAACCCATCCATGAACGACGATATGATCTCACCAGCATTTTGGTTGGTCAGCGGTAGAGAAATAAAGATCACGCGCAGTGATGACCCCAGCCACACTCCTCTGTTGCAGACCACAGGTAACTGTTTGGGTGGTCAAACATTCCGATCTAAAATCACAAGTTACGGAGACTTTAGAAATGGTAAAGTCTGGGCCAGTGATCAGTGTCTGGGAAATTGTATGATTCAATATGGCGGACAGTACAAGTCAACAGACGGGTTTCAACAGGCTGAGTGCAGTGGCAACATCCAAAGCGCCAACAGGATCGGCTTCTGGTGTGCCTGGGGTACTGGTGATGGATCAGTGATAATGATTGGTGGAGGAGGAATTAGCTGTGGACGTGCTGATCATGGGATTGGAATCACAGAAAAAGACGCTGCTTCTTTTGTTCTCCATGGAAGCGGTAAATATGAATCTGAATATGACTTTGGTTATAAGGCTAACACAGGAAACGCTCCATCACAGTCCTACTCGTTGAACTTATGGATCCGCTAAAAATAATCAGGCCTTTAATTTTTGAAACTAAGTTCAGAACTGAATAACTTTGTGGAGGATGAACTTATTCATTTAATGTCACATCGTAATCCAAGTTAGAAGAGCAGTTTAAAATGGTCAGTAATAGCGCATCTTTCTCTTCTCGTAACAAAGTGAAAATAACTTCACCATCACCTTGGTCGCAATGCTTTAATCTTTAAACATTCTGTGATCTGTTCAATCAACAAACTAACTGCCTTTAGAACTTTTCGAGAAAATCGAATTCAGTAGAATTACTTTAAGTCAGACTTACAACTCATCGATCCTTCAAGGAAAAGGGAAGTACTAGTTGACGATTGTTTATTGATGTCAGAGATAAAATATGCAAGATATGTTAAATTGTTTAATCAGTCATTTCATTAAGAGTTTCTGAAACTATATCGCGTACTTCGTGTTTTATTAGATTGGTAGAAATTGTTAAATTACAAGATGAATAAATAAACGATGTGATAAATATATAAAACGCTTTGAAATGAAGAAAAGGTCTGACGTTCCTTGATGTATAGTATCCACCGACAGTTTGTAAAATACGATGAATATATGAAGTTCATATATTTTGAACTGCGGTTTTAGATACGTATAATGCACGATCTTCGCAGTAGAGAGAGCTATTTATGCAATAGTGAAAATCAGACCTGAAAAAAAAAAAAAAAAAAAATCAGGCCTGTATGGGATTCGAACCACTGACCTCTGCGATACTAGTGCAGCGCTCTACCAATTGAGCTAACAAGCCAACTGGGAGCAGGCCGTTAAGTTGATTCGTAATAAACCCGTGATGATAAATCAGATACGATGAATATATGAAGTTCATATATTTTGAACTGCGGTTTTAGATACGTATGATGCACGATCCTCGCAGTAGAGAGTGCTATTTATGGAATAGCGAAAATCAGGCCTGAAAAAATCAGGCCTGTACGGGATGTACAGTAGCAAGTAGGATAAATATTGTAAGGAATATACAACCTTTTTTAGAGACACGTTTCGGCATGCTTATGCCATTTTCAATCAATGAGTAACTGAACTTGAGTAGATGAATAAAATATTTACAGTATGATGTAATACAAAAGCGAGTACTAATTACAGCGTGACAACAAACATGAAATTAAAGTTGTGAACTAAAATGCTAGAAAAGTGTTATAATGCTGTAATAGCGCTGCGCGCCAGGTCTAAAAATAGATATGTCATCTTTGGATCCCCCGCTGGTTTAGGACAAACACTCGGAGTCTTTACAAAGACTTGTATGCGAAACGTGTCAGAAGCAAGACTATTTTCGCTCAAAAAATGCTCTAACTTTCTAAAATGGTTGCAGCTAGGCATTTTTGTTTGGGTACATGTAAGAGTGACTCAAGATATCCAGAAAGATTGCCAGATTCGCTTAATCTGCCTAAAGAAATGCTTAAAAACGGTCGGAAAGCCTTCATACCGTTCCCAAAGCCGAAGCATGCATGACTTGGAACTTTGTCAACGCCGGGTAAATGCGTGTTCTAGAAAGAATTTCTCAGTTGATAGTGTTAACTACAATACTTATATTTGTGCTGTACACTGAAATCCTTGACAAAAGCCTTTTCAAACCGCTTGTTTGGAAACGTTACATAGACGATGATCTTCTCGCTATGGAGTACAAACAAAGCAACAATAGAACGTTTCATTGAAAAAGCAAACAATCGTCATCCAACAATCAAATTTACGGCTGAAATTTCCGATAAGGAAACAACATTCCTGGACACTTACATCTATAATTATAAAGGCGAACGATTCGAAAAGGACGCAATCCTTGATGTGCGTATTCATTTTAAACAAATTGAGACATTTCAGTATACACCCTATAGTTCCTGTCACCCACAAGGAGTTAAGAAAGGCTTAATAAAAGGAGAGGCCCTTAGACTTCTCAGAACAAACTCCTCTCAAACAATATTCGAAGAGAAAGTTGCAAATTTGAAAGCGCATTTGCAAAAGAGAGGCTACCCAGAGCACAGGCAGCCCAAGCTCACTACGAGAAAAGCGGACGTGACTCTTACCGTGTTGCGTAACGTTATATATTTATAAAGGTTTGTATGGGATGTTATCGGTTTGCCTTTAAAGAGAGAAAAAAATGTCTTGTTTTGAAATAAAGTGAGCCCATTTTATTTCAAAACAAGACTTTTTTCTCTCTTTTAAGGCAAACCGATAACATCCCATACAAACCTTTATAAATATAAAACGTTACGCAACACGGTAAGAGTCACGTCCGCTTTTCTCGTAGTGAGCTTGGGCTGCCTGTGCCCAGAGGCTCAAAGACATACTCGTGAGGGCCAAACTTTCAATAGGCTTTTCAAAACACGCGCTGGGGAGTCGTGTAGGCCTGTCAACCCCCTTTTTACATTGAACTGTTAGATCCTTAAGTTTCACGCGATCGACTTTACTTTCCTTTAGTATCGTCGCCTGAAGCTATTTCCCATCATCTATACTTGAATTAACTACATAATGTTTTCCCGACTTGACGCAGTCACGAACACGTGCGATGAGGTCTGCTCATTTTCCGCTCAATTTCAAACCTCTACACTTTAACCAACGCTTCAATTGTGTGTTTGTATAGTTCTCTTGGCCTTGCTCGAGCTTTGAGCCAGGAACAACGTCGTTTTGATTTAAAATACGAGCTTTAGAGGCGTTTGAACTAGAGATGGGCGCATCATCGCCCATATTCATTTACTCGAGAAGTCTGTTTGTTTGTCTTAATCGCTCTAGGGGGTCAAAATTTCGTGACGTCACAAACGCGCAGCGCCATTGTTTGTTAGGTTCAGGTTTGATCTTATAAAAAAGCTTCTTTGAGTTTTAAATCAATTGAGTTGTTGGCAAAATCCAGAATGCTAAAGCAAGAAAGGGAGTATTTGTTCTTACAAGAAGGAGATGTGTTAAAATGCTTAACAATATGCGAGTTTTTATCGCTTTCCGTGTGCTCTTTTATCTTAGTAGAGAAGTGGCGACTAGTTTCGCCAATATAACGGGAGTTACATCTCGCACAAGAAAATCAAAAAGCTACCATGGATTTTAGAGCATCAGGAGTACGATCTTTAACACTGAACATGTTTTTAATTTTGAAAGAAGTGAAAACTAGTTTGATATTTAGGTCCGATTTACAGAAGCGCTTAGTGAGTTGTCGGAGTTTAAGGTTCGCTATTTTAGAATAATAGCCGACAAAAGGCAGTTTAAATTAAATTATTGTCGTCAATGTTCCGGCTATTTTGAGAGGAGGACCCGTCAAGATACCGCTTGAAAGTTCCTTCAATAATATGCGAAGGAAAAGAATTACATTTTAAAGTGTCGGAACGTTTCTTAAGATCGTTTTGAAGACCGGAAGAGGTGTTGTTGATTTTGTAGATACGGTCAATAAGAGTTTGGATAAGGCCAATTTTGTAGCATGATGGAATAAAACTGAAGAAATTTGTTAGGAGACCAGTGTAGGTTTTTTATGAAAAACTGAAAAAACACAATCATTCGAAGAGTCGTCGATAAATATATCGAGAAAGGAGAGTTTACCATCATGCTCTTTTTCGAAAGTGAATTTTATGTTGGGGTGCCGTGAATTAATGTAATCAAAAAATGACATCGCATCCTGTTCATTGTGGAAGACACAAAAAGTGTCGTCAACATAACGCCTATAAAGTAGAAGGCGAGTCAAATGGTTAAAATTATTTAGCCATGTTTCCTCGTGGAAACCAAGAAAAAGATTAGCTAGGATGGGTGCTAAAGGAGAACCCATCGCTACCCCATCAACTTGATCATAAAATTCTCCATTAAAAAGAAAATGAGTCTCAGCTGTAGCGAATGAAAACAGTTTCTTAAGGTCGGATTTTTTTATCGAAAATTTAGGTTCATGCTTGAAAATAAGATCAACAGCAATATCGATGGTTTCATTTAACGGAATATTGGTAAAAAGACTTTCAACATCAAAGGAAATGAGATACTTGTTGTTAAGATCGAAACTGCTGAGCTCTTCAACAAAAGAGAATGAATCTGTGACCGAATACTTGTTAGGTAAAAGTGGGGCGAGAAGAGAACTTAAATACTTGGCTAAACTATAATTATAAGCTCCAATAGAAGATACAATAGGTCTAAGAGGTGGTTGATTGTGATTTTCACGTTTCTTATGTAATTTGGGAAGGCCATACAATTTTGCTGGTTGTGAACCCTTGGGAAAAATCTTAGTATATGTATCATTATCAATAGAATGATAAAAGAGCATGATGGTAGACTCTAATTTCTTGATATATTTATCGACAACTCTTCGAATGATTGTGTTCTTTCAGTTTTTCATAAAAAAACCTACACTGGTCTCCTAACAAATTTCTTCAGTTTTATTCCATCATGCTACAAAATTGGCCTTATTCAAACTCTTATTGACCGTATCTACAAAATCAACAACACCTCCAGTCTTCAAAACGATCAACTTTCCGACACTTTAAAACACAATTCTTTTCCTTCGCATATTATTGAAAGAACTTTCAAGCGGCATCTTGACGGGTCCTCCTCTCAAAATAGCCGGAACATTGATGACAATAATACACGTTACTTTAAACTCCCTTTTGTCGGCTATTATTTAAACAATAGAGTGTTTCTGTCGAGGAACTATCGCCTGATAGTTGCCCCGCGGAAATTTGATGGTCTTAAAACAAATATGCTAGTTTTAAGAACATCAAATTTCCAAGGGGCAACTATCAGACCGATAGTTCCGAGACATAAACACTATTGTTTTTATTGTTCACCGCTAAATTTTCTTCCGCGCATACAGCTTGTCACAAATTTCAATAATTCGCAACCGTAGATTGGCTAAATAATACGTTATACCTGTCAGAATTGAAAAGTCACTGTTTTTCCGAACTGCCTAACTTCGCGGCTGTCAAACTATTCAAAACTTTTCACGGATGAGTGCCATCAATCCAGGTATTTTCCGCGGACGGGCACTATCCATCCGGGTATTTTCCGCAGGCGGGCACTATAGGCTGTTAGTGTCTCTCCACGGATGAACACTATCGCGTCACGTGATCGATTTAAACCAATAAGAACCGGAGAAAATTTAGTAGTGAACTATAATCTAAAATAGCGAATCTTAAACTCCGACAACTCACGAAGCGCTTCTGTAAATCGGACCTAAATATCAAACTAGTTTTCTAGTTGGTTCTTTCTTGCAACGGAGTCTACTTCTGAATCTGTCAAGTACTAGGGAGTTTAAGCAAATCACTACGGCTGGCGCTGCTACGGCTATCGTGGTTGACGAGGCTTGGGGAGAGTACGTCGCCGTAGCCCGCCAAAATTCAACTTTAAGCAACGCGAACTACAAACCTAGTACGGCTGAGAAGTTTAAAACCAATAAGCGTCTTCGCGATAATTTTTGCTCATCTAAAATCTCTAAACGACTTCGTTCAAAGAGACGAGGGATTTTATTTTACTTTGCTATGACCAAGGGATTCTTAACGATGAAGAACCCCTGGTTTTGTACGAACAGTACAAGTCTCCAAGCTTAGACCTACCGTACAATGTATATCCACTTTTCGATCTGGACGAGATGGAAGATGATGAATGCCTTGCTGAATTTCGAGTGAAGAAGAGAGATATACCTGCACTCGCAGAAGCGCTTCAAATCCCAGACTGGATTACCTGTAATCAGCGGAGCAAAGCCTAGGGCACAGAAGCCCTTTGTATGCTGCTAAAGCGCTATGCTTACCCTTGCCGGTACAGTGATATGGTACCACGGTTCGCTCGTCCTGTCCCTGTTTTGAGCATGGTAACCAACGAATTGCTCGATTACATCTACACAGCTCATAGTCATCGAATTATCAATTGGAATCCTTCATTGTTGAACCAACCAGCTTTGCAAACCTATGCCTGAGTTATCTCCCAAAGAGTGTCACCATTACAGAACTGCTTTGGTTTTGTTGACGGAACAGGTAGGCCTATTGCGTGGCCTGATAATAACCAGAGAATTGTCTACAACGGTCATAAAAGAGTTCATGCTCTAAAGTTTCAGTCTCTAGTTCTGCCAAATGGGATTATTGGACACCTGTATGGCCCTGTTGGTAAGTACTTCTGTTCTTGAAGTTTCCCTTACATGTAAAAGGTGGTAGTCAGTGGCAGATCCAGGTGCTCATGAAAGGAGGCGGGGTGGGTCTAAGGAGGGTGGGACCTGCCCCTAAGACTGGTCAAAAGTGTAAGTCTAAAGATAAGTATTGTTTTCACTTGAGCTTTCTTGTTGACTGAATATTGCAGGGGGATAGGATGCATGGTAGGGGGTGAGGCTAGTCTGTGAAATATGGGAATCTAATTATTCACTAAGTATTGACATAGTTAACTGCAGATATTAAACATGATGTTTTTTCAATTTTTCCTAGAAGGAACAAGACATGATATTATTACATAAGGATGTATTTTTGGCTGCTCTTTGTTTCTAACCACCACCGACTTACAAAAAGTTTCATTGAGAAAGATCCCTGAAGATTTCATTTTTGTAAACCCTTTACATTAAATAATTCTGCATGCAAAAGGTCAGAAAAGGTACATGTAAATACACTACAGTTAAATACATCCCAGTAGAGAAATCAAAATGTAACACCATAAATTTGACTTGAGAAAAAATGATACTGAGTTGTAAATGTCGTTTCTAAAAACAGGGAGACTCCCCCCCAATAAACAGGTGAGCCTATTTAATTTTCATTCCAAATCTCCACTAGTGCTACATGCGACATCCAAAATTAATCAGTGCAAAAGAAAATTAAAATTCAGAGTAGATGGTAATTAAATGCGTTCTTGTCTGACCAGCTGTTAATAGATTCCAACGTTTGGAAAAAAAATTGTAAGCGATCCTGTGCACAGAGTGAATTAAAATATTTAAGTTTACGTGTTGTAAAATTGCCAGTTTGGAGCTTATAAACACCAAAGCAAAGTTTCTACACGGTCCTTCATAACCCTCGTCATTCCTTGGCTTCAGCTATTTGAATTTCAAGTAGTCTTTGAGGTTTGAAAAGGAAAAGTTAGACTTTCTACTTACGCATTTCTCCTGCGGTTCGCTGCGTTCTCCATGCTTCAATCCTTCGATATACGTGGCTGCAAAAATAAAGGCAGATTCACTCGGTAAGGAACAGCAAGCTTGATAAATATTCACGATAAGCTATTTTTAAAGATGTTAAGTGTATTCCAAAAGTTAAAATTGCTCAGGAGAATGTATAAAGCGAGCAAAGAAGCGAGATGAGTTCACGTACCACAGACTACTCCGAAACCTTCCCACTCGCGTAGAAGGATTTCCCGCTACTGCTGGATGAGAACCACTGACATGCGCAATGACTCGTTTCTGGACAATTTTACTTCCGGTAGCCGTAGCAGCGCCAGCCATAGTCATGATTTGCTTAAACTCCCTACCGTGTGCTTCATGGAGCGCAACGTGGAGTACACATTAAACAAACTCACGCGCAGGCGTTCATTTCATCACATTAACTCATTCAACATTATTTATAGCAAGTCTGCCGGCGATCAAGGATTGGCGAAGGGGGCAGGCTCGTGAGGCTGGGAGCCCCTAGTCATGAACTGGCACGTGCAGCGGGAACACTCAACTATAATGTCGTTCAAGTTTAGGAACTGAAGTGGGGAAACTGGTCCGGCAGCGGTGTTCTCACTGAGCAGTCCTTTTCAGGATCCACTCTGCTCACCCCATCAGGGGAGGGGGTTAGAAAAGGTGCCCAAAACATTGCCTACTTTATTTAATCTGCCTGGGAGGCCGCACCCAGGGGAGCACCACTTACAGCAGTAGGAAAAGAAAAGAAAAATTTAAGACATTAAAATTTGGAACTTGGAACATAGGCACATTCATGGACACAAACACGAACAGGCCAGAAAGAAGAAAAGCATTCGTGGCTCGAGAACTAAAGAGGTTTGACTTTGATATTGTTGCCCTCAGTGAGACCAGGAGAGCAGAAAAAGGCCAACTTAGGGAAGAATAAGGCAACTACACTTTTTTCTGGAAGGGTAAGGCACAAGATCAGCCGGGAATACATGGAGTAGGTTTTGCCATAAGAAATGACCTGCTTACCAAACTGACTGAACAACCAGTGGGAATCAATGAGAGACTTATGACCTTAAGAATTGGCTTGGAAAGAAATCAGAATGGAACAGTAATAAGTTGAACAGTTAATAAGTACAATCGTTGCTAATTAGTGTACATTGTAGTGTGACCGTAATATATGCAGAATGCTAGCAGGTATAAAACTCGTGAATTTTAGCCCTACATTTTATTACTTGGATTAGTGTGTGCGCGAATAAAGAACTTTGTTTTTACAAAACCGAGTAGTTAACAGTAATAGCCAATAGCTGACAAAGTGCTATGGTATGCAAAGCATACTCTTCGAACTCAGAGAGTAAAATTCGTAGAGCTAGCATGTGCTGTCGTGTTGTGATGTTGTGTAAAAGGATAGGCAGCCATTAAAGATAAAAACCGATCGGAAGAAAACTATTATTACACGTTTATTACACTGGCGACGAGGATTTATTGAGCCCGTGGTTGTTAAATACCGCTTTAATTCTGCCGCTTGATCCCATGACGATCAAAATTCTCTCGCTCACCAATGGCAAAAGCGGTTCAAAAGCATCAAAATAGCATCCGACGCAGCTGACTGCAAAAGCAACAAACAACGCTGATTGTTTCTCCTTACTTACCCCGCGGCATCTAATATTCAAGACGCCCGTTGACAAATGACCAAGTCATACTTGATGCCATAAAGCACTACCATATTGAGTTTGAAGCTAATACCCCCGTCCAACCTCACCCACCAAAACAAATCCACTTCTCACCTGGTGAAAGGGACATAATAAGTGAAGAAATATCTACACTTCTCCGTAAAGGAGTTTTGGAACAAACTGAATATGTAGAGGGGGACTTCCTCTCAACTATATTTGTGCGGCATAAAAAAAGATGGCAGCTACAGAATGATTTTAAATCTTAAACCTCTTAATGAATTTGTCTCGTACCACCATACCAAAATGGACACTATTCAAACAGCTCTTAAACTCATGCGTTCGGGGTGCTTTATGGCTTCAGTTGACCTTAAGGACGCATACTATTCTGTCCCTGTTGCTAAAGAGGACAGGAAATATTAAAAACTTGAGTTGCAAGGGAGTTATTATGAATACACATGCCTACCCAATGGCCTCGCTTGTGCCCTCAGGCTGTTCACAAAAATTTTAAAACCTGTTTACTCTCATATCAGATCAATGGGCCATCTTTGCATGGGGCACATAGATGACTCTTTCTTATTAGGATATGACTATGCTGCTTGTAAGAGGAATGTCCAGGACACGATTGACACATTCCAAACCCTGGGATTCGTAATTCATCCTGTGAAATCAGTTTTTATTCCCACACAAGAAATAGAATCTCTTGGGTTTTTACTTAGCAGTATTCTTATGACAACTAGACTTCCCCCTGCCAAAACTGCACGTCGCGTACGTATAGCCTGTCAGAATTTACTCATCTACCAAGCTTTAGTAAAACCTCACTTTGATTACCGTGACATTGTTTGGGGTAGCTGTGGGAAAACGCTACGAGACAAACTGCAGAAATTGCAGAATAGAGCAGCCCGTGTGTTGACATTCTCTAACTATGATGCTGATGCAACTGAGCTACTCGAGTTTTTAGGGTGGAAAAATCTTGCACGCCAGCAGGAAATCCATAAAGCCACCATGATGTTTAGATGTCTGCACGGGCTAGCTCCAAGGTATCTATATTCAAAGTTTACTCGGCGTGACTCTGCTTATGACCTCAGTGACTTTGAAAATAAGCTTAATGTTCCACTACCACGCACTAATTATTACAGAAAAAGCTTTAGCTACAATGGCGCCACATTATGGAACAGTCTACCACGCGATATAAGGAACACAGAGTCTCTGGGGTTATTTAAACGTAAGATCAATGACATTCTTTAAGTCTAACGCACGGCATTCACGGAAAACAGCTTTAGTGTTATAGTATGTAGTTTTAATTTTAAATATCTTAGTGTATGTGATATGTATTTTTATAGGCTTATGAATTGATCGTGTTTAAATAAAGATTAAATAGAAATAAATAGAAATAAACTACTCAAAACTGAGGTGACCATCAGAGAAACTGCCCACGTCATTGACTTGATAGTCTCAAGTCTACCTGCAGTGCAATTTGGAGAATTGTATTACAGGAATCTAGAAAAGAGTAAGGTCCTTGCACTGCAGGCTAGCAAGGGTAATTATGGTGGGCCATTACATTTGTCTCAGGATGCCAAAGTAGATTTGTCTTGGTGGACAAATAATGTGGACTCTTCTTTTAAGAAGATTGTTCAGCCTAACCCTGACATGACCCTGACAACAGATGCCTCAACTAAGGGCTGGGGTGGCAGTGTATGAGGAACAGAAAACTCGTGGCCCTTGGAGTTTGGAGGAGCAAGGGTTTCATATTAACTACCTGGAGCTCAAAGCAGTTTGGTTAGGTCTCAAGTCTCTGTGTCATCACGTGAGACAGAAGCATATTAGGATTCAATCTGATAACACTACTACAGTAGCTTCTATCAATGCAATGGGGGTATCTAATCTGCAAATTGCAACAACATGGCCCGTAAAATTTGGCTGTGGTGTATTGAAAGGGAACTTTGGCTCAGTGCCAACCACATACCAGGCTCCATCAATGTAGTAGCTGACTCGGAATCTAGAGTATTCCACACCTCTACTGAATGGTCTCTACATCCAGATATGTTTGATCACATTAATGAAATGTGGGGCCCTTTTGCAATAGATGTTTTTGCTTCCCGATGTAATTTTATAATACCTACGTATGTGTCTTGGAAACCAGACCCTAATGCAAAATGTGTAAATGCATTATTCATGCAATGGAAAGAACATTATTTTTATGCTTTTCCACCTTTCAGCCTGATAGCATTTTGTCTGCAAAAAGTAGAACAGGATCAAGCTACTGGTGTAATCTTAGTCCCTTTCTGGCAGACACAACCTTGGTTTACAACGCTCCTTCACCTTTTAATAGACAACCCAGTGTTGCTGTCTCAGCTGGACTATCTCTTGACACAACCTCACAACAATGCTCTACACCCCCTTCGCAAGCAGCTAAAGTTGATAGCTTGCAAGGTCTCGGGAAAAGCCTCCAGCAGCGCAACATATCAGAGAAGGCTGCAACAATCATCTTGCAGTCATAGTCAGATGGGACGCAGAATCAATATAAACTGTACATCAAGCAATGGATTGACTTTTGTTGTGAACGACAGGCTGATCCCTGTAACCCACCTTTAACCTCAGTATTGGATTTCTTGGTCAGCCTCCATGAGAAGGGCTTGAGCTACACTACCATTAACACTGCTCGTAGTGCCATATCAACAATTGCCCTTTCTGAAGACCAGAATACTATTGGTTGCCACCCACTTGTTTCTAGATTTATGAAAGGCATATACAAAGGCTCACCACCCGTTCCACGGTACCACTCGACTTGGGACGTTCAACCAGTGTCAAATTATCTGGCTTCCAAAAGCCCTGTGGATGGCCTTGACCTCAAAATGTTGACCCACAGGCTGATTATGTTGATAGCTCTGGTGTCTGCACAAAGAGGACAGAGTCTTCACATCCCTGATATTGGACCAGGCTGTATGAAAGAACTTCCTGATGGTTACGAGTTCCTGCTTACTGCCCATATCAAACAGAGCAGGCCAGGCTACAAAGCACCTACAGTTGTTTTGAGAGCATACCCAGCCAATCTATCCCTTTGTGTTTGTACTTGCTTAAAAGATTATCTTAAGAGAACAAAGCCTCTCAGGGGTACGGAAACTAAACTTTTTGTCAGTTTTACTAAGCCATATAAACGGGTGTCCAGAGAGACTCTTTCTAGGTGGCTTCGCACTGTCATGATCTCTGCCGGGGTAGACACAACAATATTTAAGCCACACAGTACACGAGCAGCAGCTACTTCAAAGGCTAAAACAGCCTCTGTTCCAATCCAAGAAATCCTGTAGACTGCTGGGTGGTCATCATCGAAATGTTTTGATAAGTTTTATGACAAACCTGTGAAATCCTCCACATTTGCTTCCGCTATTCTCAAGACTGTTTATTCCTGAAATTGGACTTGTTGGCAAATGGTTTTTTGTACTACTAGCCTTAACGAAACATTTTCTAGACAGAATCTTTATTTAACATTTATGTTTCTTGACATTACTTTAATGTTACATACACCTGCATATGGTGTTTTAGGTTCCAATTGATACATAGATTGTAATACCTACATCACTCATTGCTCCGTTCCTCATGTTTTTTATTGTGGGGAGGATACTTATACCCTCAGTTGATATTTGTCATGTAAATCTGTTTGACTTACTACGTTTCAGTTAATAAACTGATTACAGTGATTCATCATTCAGTGTTTGTTCCTCATGTGACTGTCTTGGCTTTGAAATCTCATGGGATCCCTGGGGCAGTGCTGACGAGATAGAATTGAAAAATTAAACGAGACTTACCTGTAAGTTGAAGTCTGATTGGAATTCTATCGAGTCATCAAACTGCACCAAGGGATCACATGCCCACCCTTGGGCAACAAATCATACTTACATTTGATTTTACCCACCCATTTATTTGTAGTGCTATTGACATTACAGTTCTTATACAATCTACTTCATGGTGATCAGACTGTCACATTCGGCTGTAAATACTGGTTATGCGCATGCGTCTAGCAATCTCATGTGATCCCTTAGTGCAGTTTGATGATTCGATAGAATTCCAATCAAACTTCAACTTACAGGTAAGTCTCGTTTAATTTTTCAATTTTTTTTTTGTATTCGAGAATCGTGGTTGAAGGTAATAAGATCTTTTCATGTCCACGCAAACGGATTGTTTAATTTAAACGCGACTCGTGAATAAGGGCTGAATTAGCGTGATTCATGAAACATTTTGTTTTGCGTGATGAATATCCGGCTACCTTATGGTTTTGGAAATGTATGTATTGTTCTAGGATGTGGTTAGGTTTTGAGAGGAGATGGACTTGATATGGATCAATGTAAGTCATAAAACAGACAACTTATAGTTCTTAAACAAATAAAATAAGACTCCCGGTTAGCTCAATTGGTTAGACCGCTGGACTGCTGTGCGGGAGGTCGAGGTCGGTGGTTCGAGCCCCGGCCGGACCAACACTCAAGGTCTTAAAATAATTGAGGAGAATGCGCTACCTTTCTATATAATATCAAGAAATGGATAGACATTCTAGTCTTCTCGGATAAGGACGAATAAACGGTAGGTCCCGTCTCCTGGATCTAGTAATTAGTTAATTTGGTTAGGCAGGGGACGTTAAAGAACACACTCACGAGATTACTGTGATGTGGTCTGGCCTGTTTACTGGGAATTGGGGGGAGGGGGCATCTTCAAATAAGTTTCCTTCGATTGTTTGTAAAATGCTGATGCAGTCCGGCCAAAGTCCCCCGAAAAGTGTTGTGATGCGCATTTGATCATATCCACATGTTAATTTGCGCAATACAAATATTAAATTATCACCATAATAAGAATATACTAAGAATATAATACTTGAGTTAAGGTTGTTATATTTATTTTGCTATATGCATCGGATTCGTGTTAATTTTTATTATAATCAATGTCTTGATGGTCACATGTACACAACAGGATGGCATGATGGTTTGTCTTGAAAACGCTCCAATTTTGACACCGTTCGCGAAAGTCTCCGTTTTCATCAGCGGCTTTGGCATTTTAGTATGTACGATGGGCAAAAACGTGTCAAAAACAATGTGTTTTCAAACGAAATCGCATTGTGTGCATGGTGCCTCAGTTTGACCGGGCGGCAAAGTGCAGCCGCTCTAATTAGTTCGTTGTTTCAAAATAAGAACATCTGCATTAACTGTAAGAAGCTTTTTCTTTCAACTGTTTTTGTTTGGGTTTGTTAGAGGATTGCAGTAGCAACCTAAACGATTTTGAATTTAATTCAATTTCAATTCTAAACAGAGTTTCGCAGCTGCGCAGAAGTGAAAGCATTTGGGTACTCTTCTGACGGCCATTACCTGCTTCATCTAAGCGACAGTTGCAAAGACCCAACGAGAATCTACTGCCATAATATGAGATCTAACACGCCGCAAGAGTTCATCACCCTTGAGTCTGGTACAGAGAACAACTTTGCTATTGTGTATGCGCAGATGCTCAGAAATAAGGGCGACTGTAGTGGTGCTGTGCAATCCACATTGTACTCAAGTCGAGGCACCACTTACTTCAGCAAAGTGCGCCTTGATATCACAACCATGAAAATTTTGAGCAATGTTTCCACCTTCGCGCAGACTCAGGGAGGTAAAGACATCCCATATGGCAAAGCTGAGGATTGTTATTCGAGTAATTTCGGTAACTGCCGGAAAGGTCAGTTCAAGGTTGACTTTGACTTGAGCGTGACGAGACTTGGTGTTCGGAACTATGTGAACTGGAAATTATCGGGATGGCCGATAAGGTTGACGATGCCGGACTACCAGAAGTCGCCTGATGGTGCAGTGGTGTCTGCCAAGTGTGGAGGTGCATGTGGTTCATGTAAGCCATCTGAGGGATTTATCATATTGGAACCTTTGTGTTCTATTCCTGCTGGTAGGTATCAGGAATAAATTTTGCCCTTTTACAGCTTTCTTGACACAACTATGTTGTCGTGTGTTTATTCAGTAATAGATAACAGATGACGTCAACATTTGGTGGGAAGAAAAGTGGAAGTGGCGCCGAGTGTGTCACTGATTTTTTGTGATCTCTTACTGTCTTGACCCACGGCAATAGCGACGTCATCTCTGCCTGCCTCTCAGTTCGTCTGTATGTCTGTCTTTCTACCTGCATGCCTAACTTACCGCAGAAAATGTTCAGAGGTGAAGTAAAAGCGAGAAAAACTTTAGAAAGCGCAAGAAAAGTCGAGTGAACAAGTCGCAATAGGTTTTAGTTCAGCAATCCTGCGTTTCTTTTGTCACACATTTAGAAAAACTTTCGGGAAAGTGGCTGTATGGCTGGCGGCTTTTCCAGCTCGTGTCAAAAAGGGTTTCCCCACTCTGTTGACGTGTCATGTATTTGAATTTCTATTTCAGTTGTATACCACCATGGGAAAAATGCCTGGGGGGGTCATTACACAAGCGATGTCTGTCACCCAACACATGGCTGGATCAGAACAGACGACACCAGGCTTAAAGTTGTTCCAGTAAACTACGTTCTTAAACCCACACAGGGAAAAGATCCCTACATGCTTTTCTATCGAAGAACAGACCTCATGCCTTAAGTTGGCATGGCAGGGAAGGGAAGAGAGGGGGGGATGTCACTGGGAGAGGTTAGTAGCTTAAGTTGGCAGGGCAGGGAAGGGAAGGGGGGGGATGTCACTGGATCAGAACAGACGACACCAGGCTTAAAGTTGTTCCAGTAAACTACGTTCTTAAACCCACACAGGGAAAAGATCCCTACATGCTTTTCTATCGAAGAACAGACCTCATGCCTTAAGTTGGCTGGGCAGGGAAGGGAAGGGGGGGGGGATGTCACTGGGAGAGGTTAGTAGCTTTAGAAAATTAAGCCGAGTTTACACTATCAAGATTTCCTTGAAAAGTTTCCGTGGTCGTTTCGGAGGGAAAACGTTACATTTTTCTGTTGATAAACATTTTATTTAGGAACACAGAACGCTTGCCCGTCAATATTCACTACGAGCTGGGAGATTTGTAATGGATGGAATTTTCGGAGGGAAATGCCTTTCAAAACAATATTTTCCCCTGTGAATTTTGGTTGACTGATAAATTTTGTTTGCTCGTGTATGCAGTAAACGATGTTTGCTTAGCATTCCTCTTGCAAGGCCAAGGGAAAATTGCTTGTGTAAATTTGGCTGAACATTTTAGACATACTTGGTTATCTTTATAGCCGCTGGTCGGATCATGTTTTGTCACGCAATGCCTATGTGGATTGCGTAACGGACCAAGGAACGGCTTATTGGATAGCCTAATAGTAGGATCAGATGATCTATTTTAGGTACCACCAGTAAACATTTAGGGTTAGAAAACGTAAACTTACATTTTATCGATGGAACTTCCATAACACACTACGTAATTGACGTACATAACCATAACACAAGAGGTGAATAATCGATTTAGTATGTACTAAAACAGTGAGATATAAATCACAAAAAGGTGATTCCAACTCATTTATTCCTGCAACGATTACATTATTTTTGGGGGCAAATCCCAAGCTAGTTGATCGAAGAATATCAGGAGTTTGAGTAGCCACTCAAAGCACTCCTTCAACGCTATCCACTGTTTAAGCATATACTAACGAGGCCTGTCGCGGTCACAACCAAGCACAGCAAAGCCCGCCAAGGTCAAACAAATTTTCGTTTCCAATAGATCTCGTTTCCAATAGAAATAAGGGACTAACGGAGACTTCTAAAGCATACTCCAAAGAATGTTCCCGGTGAGCTTTTAAGCAAAATATCTGTTCCATATCTTCAAGAAAATATAGAATTAATTCACGGCGCTGAAAACAACCAGGTGCAAATACTCTGAACGTATAATTTGGAGCCATACCTTCTTGACAAAAACTTCTCGAAAAGAATTGGAAAGAAGCAAAACCTTAAGTTTTAGGAAAAGATTAATATTATTCAGAGTTCTTTGAAGATACCTCTTAAAGACAAGTGTAGGTTAAGTAGCGTGGAATTGGAAATGATTGAGTGAAATTTATGAAAGAAAAAAAAGAGCCAAGCGAGTGCGAGACAGTAATAAAATTATGATTCGTTGGGATAGGAAATGGAAATGGAAATGGAAATGGAGATGGAAATGGAAATGGAAATAGGAAATAGGACATTTTTATTAGCTGAAGTGTAATTTCCCAAGTCAATTGTAAAGGATGACTGAAATTCAATTTAAAAATCACCATGGACAATGACATGTAGATACGGAGATATAAAATGGAAGATGGCATTATTTTATAACTGTGGAAAGTAGATCTAAATGTTTGTAAACAATGTCGATTTAGTAATTCGACAAGGCTGTTGCCTACAGCTTGAGGCCAGAAAAGGATTAAATCTTTGAAAACAGGAAAAAGGATATGATGTACTCTGAAACTGCTTGTCGAAGTCCTGTGGACGCTTGGAAAGCTGCTCTTATGACTAGAGTTCATCCTCATTAGTTACTAACTTCGAAACCAAATCGTCATGAAACAAGAATGTGTTGTGACGACATGGAATGAAGTGATGACTTCAAATCAAACATTTAATGTTTAGGAGAAAAAAACAAACAATGTAACTACAGTCGCACACGTTCTTGCAGAGGTGAACAAGTTTTGTGTAACTGAGGTAAAAGTTTTAACATCCAACACTCATTCGCGACTGGAATTACCAACGAACAGTACATTAAACACCATTTCTGGCAATCGCTAGTCATCCAAAACGAACATCGTGTCATGCGTGGAATTTTCACTGAGTTTGGCTAGTCAGCGCTATGATGGTCATAGTTTGAAAACAGGACCAAAAATTCGAAAGAGGAGTTTATATTTGTTGTAAAAACCTAAAAGTGGAGCAAACATAATGAGCCCTTCGGGAACTTGAAAGGGCAACATGCTATTAGTGCAAAGCTTTGCACCCTTGTGGATGGAAAGAAATGTATTTACCCGGGGTTAATATGTGTTTGTGAGGTGTTCGCGTCAAAGCGTCTCACGGTTTTCTACAGTGTCCTTGTTACAACTCTTCAAACATTGATATTTGACTGAATAAATGACGCCTCTAAGACGTGTATGGATATGTCTCGTGTTATGACCCTTGGCTACTTGTATTGTGTGTGTGTGCGTGTGTGCGTGCGTACGTTCCTCTTCTCTTTTTGCAAAGCCCTTGATCGTCACTGGTATAACAAGCTTAGTGGTTGACAGTTCACTGCTAGTTTCCAAAATCGACTAGGCAACAATTCATATCGTTTTATTTTTCCAAAAACTTACAAAGTTGGCATTTAACCTTAGTGACGATGTCCATAGCTTATTTAACTGAAATACATCTTCACTCCTTATGAACAGAATTCAAACATCAAGGATAGATACAAATCCGTTTTGGTTTGTTCATGATTAAAAGTTAACGCAGCAGTCGCTCGAAATATCTATGCTACTTCAGCCCTCTCCAACAAATTCTTCTCCTCCTTCGTGCGACTAAGTGGGTAAGGTAGTTGAAGGGGTTCCCTCTTCGTCTCCATTCTTCTGCAGTCCTTCTAAACCTTTGGGGAGACTAGTATCTTCGACTTCGCTACCAGTTCCCTCGACGAATTCTTCATAAGTCGACTTTTCTTTGAAGGGTTTGCGACCCAGAAGGTCAATCACGTCCTCTCTATCAAGAACTTCTTTTTCCAAGAGTCGTAAGGCAATCTGTTAGGCAAAGAGATCAAGAAATACGTTTACGACATTGGCTAAGTAAGATGCAACCAGACGATAGTAAAATCTCTGGTAATCAGCAAAAACTAACAACACATGGCCGAAGGAAAATCTTGAGGTCAGGCGGTCTGAACTGTCCTTAGAAGAGAATAATTGTTTTTTAGTTTAAGCCTAATAATCCTTTAAAAAAGAGTAATCAATAATAAGTTTTGATTCCAACGCTGATAGCCTCCGAACAACCTTTCTATCTCTTTTCCAACCTTTTTGTGGTATTTGGTAAACTGGCCAGTTGGGGTACTCTTAAATTGTTAGAGAGCAGCAGTCTTGTTACTTAATGATCCCATTCAACAAGGTAATAAAATTCGTTAAAAAAGACAGAAAAAGTAAAAACGGAATCTCAACTCATTTCTTACAGCCATGCGTATGGCGAGTCTTCTTATGGTTTTTATCAAAATGGAAGTTGTCAGTTTCTTAAGATCCCCCAAAAAAGGTGGCTGAGTTAAACATATGCAAGTCATTCGCAGAAACAAAACTGTAATAGAGACCTTTCCTCTCGAAGTGGTCACGTCTAACCCTATTGATAACATAATGAACATAGCACGCATCGTCTGATTGGTCGGTTCAGTTTCCAAGCGGATGCTTTTTTCAGATTATAGAGCCGGCAGAGCCGGAATGTAACTAGTTATAAAAGTAATAGCACGCATTTTCCGGGCTCTATAACGTGATAAAGCCACATCGGATGTTGGGACAACGCTCAGAAAGCTTATAAGTCTGAGATGATTTGGTTATAGAGCCCGGAAAAAAAGATTTTTAACCAGCTATTCCCCTACCTTTTCTACATCTTTCTTGTGTCTGGTGAGCAGATGAAATGTTCTTTCGTACGCTTTGTTGATGACTTCTCTGGCTTGTTCGTCTATGAGCTGTGCAGTCGCTTTGCTGTGGGGTTTATCAAAAGTGGGTTCTCCCTCGCGAGGCAAATCAAAAGACACGTTTCCAACCTTTCATTCATTAAATGTCGAAGGAAGGAATATTATTCTCGGCTAAGATTGCATTACTGGGAGAAGATAAATTTTCAGCAAGGTGCCCGTTTTGTGTTAAAATTTGAAACTTTCCAACGAAAAAAGACCAATCTGTGTCCCCACACTGAGAGCCGATGGAAAATACACACGAGCCAAAATATCAAACTGTGCTCCGAAGCCAACTTAAACAAGTCTTAAGTAAGACGGCCTCATCTTTCTGATATTGATGGCGTTTCAACTAGCCCTTTCAATATGAAGAATTCTAAATTCAAAATTCAAAAGAAATCCAGCGAGTTTTAAACGCTTGGCCGCGATTTTAACGCGTTATTTACCTGCGCATAAGCACTCTTGGTAACTTTACTGAGATCGTCCTGCGCACCGCATTCCTCTCTCGTTGTTTTTCCATATTTGCACGCAGAAAATCCAGCCCCCCTCCCTCCCCCCTCCCAAAAGAGAGGAGAACTGTAAGTGAAAAATAAATTAAAAAGGTAACACACTAAAAGTAGGGAACGATTTGGTCATTTTCACTGATCCTCATCAAATTTACACCAAGTGCTGTAAATATACGTAGATCTGCCAGTGCGAGGACTTCCAAATGCAAACTTAAATCGTACACGTTCAACGTAACAAAATCCTATTTATGACTTAAGTTTCCCTTAACAAATTCTGAATGAGGTTTTCCGCTACTTTATTGGTGCCAGTTTCTCGAAGCAAAATATAAATTTTCTTTCTGTGCTGGTAATTCTGGGAAATTTCTTCGATTTCTCATACAATGCGGCATATTTGATATCTTAGAGCGCGGCATATTTGATAGAAATTGGAACCAAAAAAATCTTATTGCCTTCAACAGTGTAAACGTATTTCCAAATTGTACCTCATTTGTGAGCTGAACCTATAATCTCTGTGGGAATAACTAGCTTCATAAACCTTAGGATTTACCTGCGGGGTAACCAATCACACGATGCATACCTGCACATTTTTGTTATGGTCAGTTAATCAACATTGGGCAGCGGACTGCTCTGGTGACATATAATTTAGAGGCGCTGACTGTTTGCTAATTTTATGTGTCAGGAACTGCCGGTAACGCTCTTGGCTGGCAGTGCAACCAGCCCTTCACCACCAGAGATGAAGATAATGATCGCTGGGGTCAAAACTGCGCTATTCAGTTCAAAGGAGCCTGCTGGTACAATGCATGTCACCACTCGAATCTGAATGGCTTGTATCTTCGTGGCATTCACTCCTCCTTTGCTGATGGTGTGAACTGGTATCACTGGAAGCGATTTGGATACTCCTTGAAGAGAACCGAGATGAAAATAAGACCAATGAATTCCTGATCGTGCATGGCTTTCTTCAAGTGTTCGAATACCACGGACGCGCGACACGCGACACACGACACGCAACACACAACAAGGGCTTTGAACAACAGACTCTTTTCTCTATCTTTTTTTTTGTGGGGGAAGGGTGAAATGTGCCAAACTCAAGCGAGACGGGAAGCACGTGACATGTGAAGGTACGACTATTTCGCTCAGTGACATAGGAAAATGTGATTCCCGCCTTGCTGGATACAGAAATGCTGTGTTCAAAGCCTTGAATTAACCATACTGTCTAGATTTGAAGGCCATGGCCGAACCAGTTCCAGGGAATGCCTCGATAGTAGCGGGGGTTTGAATAAACGCCAGTTACCGGTGGTCTGTCGCCGTCCATAAGATCTCCCACGGCCGTCTGTTGATCCTGTGAGCGGGCTTTCGTGTTTCGGTTTTTTCCAACAGCACAGCCGCCTATTATACCATCGGCTGCCGCTTACGAAAAAAGTTATTGAAACCAGTACTCCTGAATAGTGGCAGCGAAGTGTAAGAGCAAGGGAGGCTTGGGTCGGGGCGGGTTGTTAAGCAACTCGACCTAGGCTTCCTCATTTTATCATTCCTCCGCTCTTTTCGCGCCCTTTTTTTTTTTTTTTTTTTACCAACTCAACGCTTGAACAGCCTAGGTCGTGGCTTTTATTTCAAACTAATCCCGGAGAACTCAACACTTATATGAAACCGATATTTGATCAGGGCTCGGCCATTATAAACGGATCGTATCTTCCTGTGGTGATCCTGAAGACTTGTAATAACTCTTTATCCAATCCGCAGGATAAGCTAAATCAAGGCAGATGTGACCGAGTCGGGCTGACCATAAAACTGTAATCCCCAAACACCTCTATCTCGTTTCTTAATGCACTTAGGTGTGTCCTTTGTCATTAGAACTTGACCCTGTAATAATGTCTTTGGGCTCTAATATTTCCATACTTAGTGGTATGTTACTCTTTGCTTTTATGCGCCCATCGAGTTTACTTAAGTGAATTTAAGAAGCAGTTTTCGACCTCAAAGGAACCATTCACTTTAATGCTCATAACTCACTGAGTAAAAGCGCTGAAAGAAAAATACTGTTCTTCAGTAACTACAATTTGTTTTAGAATCGCATCATTGAATAAAATCTCGCATTCTGATTGGTCAACGAAGCGAGGTATTTAGCGTGGAATTGCGAGTTGAAAACGAGGCTAAGTGAAATTGTTTCGCATCTACGTAAGCATAACAATTTTAAGTAATATTGTTTCCTTTTTTTTTCTCATTTTTATTCCGTGATGCGTTTCAAGGAAAATCCATTATTTCACTCGTGAATTCCGCATTAAATTGCGCGCGAAAACCGATATCGCACGAATCTCGAAGCGATGAGTGCGATATCGGTTTTCGCGTGCAATTTAATGCGGAATTCCCTCGTCAAGTAATGAATTTTCCTGTAAAATGGAGTTATCGATGACGATGAGATTTGGTTCTTTTCTTTCCCTTACATGGTCAAGATATCGATCAAGTTAGTCGGTACGATTACTGGAAGCATCGAGCAAGGAAGCATTTTCGCTTTTACGGAGGGTTTTCTTCGGTTTCCTGGCAGCACTCAGGTTCTGATTGTTCACAACATTCTATAACAATCAAACTGCTAAATAAGAACAGGCGAGGACACAAGAAAACACAAGTTTACCCTATAACATTATCATCGTTATTATTATTATTGTTGTTATCGTCATTATTATCATTATTTTAATTAATTTTTTTGCATTGTAAATGCTATAGAAATCTATATGAATTATTAATACAAGACAACTTAAGATCGTATTTTAATTATCAAGGAACAGCTTGCAAATGATTGTTTCGCACTATGAACGTTACGGCGCTCTGATGTCCAAGATAACCGCGAGTACTTTCAAGACTGAGTCGTCGATAAGGTCTTTCGAATTCATTCTCCATGGAGCCATAGTTATAACACATACGAGATAAGACAACTAGATATATAGATTCCCTTTTCAGCTTTACTATCTCATCAGTGGTATTCGGCTGATAGCCCTATCAAACAGCGTTTCATTAAGGGTTCAACTATTTGGCAAAGCAAAATAAACGATCTATAATTCAGGATCTAAATTTGAAATATAGGGTCAATTTTCTTGAAATTTCGGTTCTCTCCTAGATGGAAAACTCTTGAAAATGGCTTCTATTTGGCTCGCAAAGGTAGTAAACTGTCTTAAACTGAATACCTTAGGTTTTAAACGTGCGTACTTGTATTTATTTTTTGTTAGAAATGCTTTTGTTTACTACTTAATTTTACAGTGCTTTTGAGAGTCATATAAAAAACTGAGGTCAGTTTCAATTGTCTGCAATCGTTAGGGAATCAGCTAGTTGGATTTTATGTAGTGTGCTCTTCAGAGATCATACAATGGGAACTTCAAGGGAAATTAAAACCATCTGCCGACATGTTCGATAGGGAAGAGGCTAATTGGGTTGTATATAGTGTGCTCTTCAGAGAAGATCACACAATGGGAACTTCAAGGAAAGTCGTAACCATCTGCCGACATGTCCTATATTTGGGATACTCCTATGATTTTTCGAACGTTTTGCTTACAGTTTCATTTTCAAGGACATTTGTAGAATAAGTGATTAGAACATCCATGTACATGTTCCATTTTGTGTTTTCAGTCGAAGCGATGGCTATCAACAAAATTTTTCAAGACGAAGAAGCGCTGAGTTATTCAGCTCGTCGTAAATAGACCAGAGAAAAACTGTGTCATTGAAACTTTTAAAGAAGAAAAGATTTCAGCGATTTTTAAGGTTGTACGTAAATTGCACCATTTCCTGTCGCCAAAGTCTCCATCTCAGCCCGGATTATGCGCCACGATACTTTAAAAAGCGATAAGATATGGTTTTGAACTGAAGCGAGAAAAAGGATTCAATACCCATTTTAAAAGCGCGAGCAATTATCTACATGGAATTGATAATAAGGTTGCTATGCAAAAACAAAAAAAAAAAAAAGCGTCTTTACTGATCTTGACTTTCATCTTCTGATCATATGCTTCCAGTGAGGATTTCTGCGAAAAGGTCGATTTCAAATTAAAAAAAGAACTAAGGTTCAGGCGGAATTTCACTGACAAATCGACACAGATGTAAAGGGTGAAACCGGCATAACCACGCTGTCAATAGGTCAACATATGCAGTCTCGAATATGCAGCCTCGACAGAAACACGAATTCTAATTGAGAACTCGGTATATCTCATTACAAGGCATATTCGCTTGTAAAAAACTTGCCTTATTCCTACGTTTCTCTTATATTCTTGACATTAAGTAAATGTTGTCTAAAAACTACCAGCCTCACTCCCGTTTCGAAATCAAAAGCATTACAAGAGCTGTTAGCTTCAAAGACCAGCCGACGAAAGGAAGAAGGAACGATATTAAGTTCTGAAGTGTCGAACGCCTTGATACACTGAATTTTATTAGTGATAGACAGAAATTTCAGTTTCTTATTAAAACTGATATCGAAACAAAGTCAAATGGATTTTCTTTTTAAACAAAACGCACAAAGAAGGATGCGGTTGCTGTATTTACATTCCGCGGCCATTTTGGCGGAGCGAGCCGAAATGTTTACAGAGTTCAACATGGAAAAGTGCCTGTTTTGTTTTTTTAGCTTGTTCAACAATTCTCTTCTGCATTGTAAGTAGAGCTACTCATTTATTCTAGCGTTGTCGTCGTTTCGGGTGGCAGCTGGTACGGCGGAAGTTGTTCATTTTAAGATGAGTTGAATATTTGTGAAGTTTCGAAAACAGGAATCGCTCTCCTTGTTTCGGAAGTTTCTTTGGGCATAACTTTACGTTTTCATAAGCCACATGTCGGCCGAATTCTAAAGAGTTTTTCATCCTTATTTTTGAGCCGCATGGGAGCATTCGTTTAGTTTTTAATTTACACCGTTATCTCGCTGGCCAATCAGATCATTTTAAAAATTGACATGATCCTCAATGTCAGTATAAATAAGCATGTCTTACAAGAAGATAAAACACACACACGAGATCTTTGATCCTTTTTACAAAATAAGGGCTACATGTGGAAAAAAATGAAGAATTTGAGAGAAAACACTCAAAGAATGTATGAAGCAACGATTTGGCACCATTGAAACAAAGAAGTCTCTTCCCATTCAGCAATGCGCGCGCTCGCCTATTCATTCATCACTCTAAACTGCACAAGTAAAGTTAGTGTGGTCAGACAAGAAAAATTAAACAAAACAATACAAATAACTTCGTACAATATTACAACAACGGTTAGTCCGAGGTTTAACATTTCCCAGAACAGCCAAACGAAGGAGGTCAATGAGCAGCTTATTTTGGCTAACAAAACAGCTATTTCTTTTCATGAAAGTTTTGTTTCTCTTTCTTCCAAGGGCTTGAACCTTTTTTAAAGATTTTCTGCTCCATGGTTATTTGATGACAATTTCTGTTTTTCACTGACCGCTATCACGTTCAATTCTTCATCGGATCCTGACTTCTGCGATATTACGATGGGAATACGACTTCATGTTTTAGTGGCCCTCATATTTCTGGTGAGTTTCTTAATTCATATTGTGGACAAAAACCATGTGCAACACTCAAATGATCACAGTTAGCTAATTAGCTGAAAAGGCTTCTGTAATGTCCACAAAGTTTATTTAGTTTTGATAAAGAAAAAGTGTTTGTCAAAGTTCATAAACGTGTAACTACTTGATGCATGCATTGGTTCTCCTTTGCCGTAAGAGTGCTCCCGTCCTGTTAATCCCAACATAAATCCATTATATCCATCTATCTAACCGACTCACGACTAGAACCAAGATTTAAGCTTTTATTTTGTGCTGAGGTTATTTTCGACCTCGAATTCGAAGCGGACAAGATTTGCCTTTTTATGAGGCTCTCAAGTGTAATGACTGGTGAAAAATCTAGGAATGTAAAGTACATCGATGACTCTTTCAATTCAATGGAATTAAATAAATTCTGAAAGTGTAACAGCGATATAATGGTATCATCCACAGAAGGCAGTCATGTGTATCTCTGACTGTAGACAGAATCACTTGAAGACCTTGCCTCATTCCTGTTTATTAATTGAACTAAACCTGAAAAGTTTTCTGTTTTAGCTGATTTACTTACATTGCAGATTTACAAATACCCTGACGTTTCTGGAGACTCTCCAGGTATTAGAAAACACGTCTTTATGCTTTTGTAATGAAAGTATGTGACCAAAGACCAAACTAATCACATCGGTCAATCAGTGCAAAGTAAAAAAAAATCACAAGGAACTGAGAAAACTCAAAGTAAAATACAGTGAAACTATCTGAAGGGCGGGAAATACGGTTGACGAAGTTGCTGTCTGTTTTAGTTTTGAGCATGACTGAGTGAGAGACTGGCGAGAGTTTTTTTTTCAGCAATGAGAGAGCTAATATGAATGAAGCAACTGCAACTCAATCAAAGATTTCTCTCTGGTGTAATGTTATTGGTCAGTAAATGTGACTCCCTTTAGAACAAAAAACAATGATCCGGGCCAGGTCTTGAATATGGAAATTGCGATCAGGAGTCCACCGCAGTCATCACTGTCAGGGCGGGGTTGCGCAAGCAGACAGTATGCGAGCTGAGACGAATGCTGAATTAGTGTCAAGGGAAAGATCATTTTATACGCCGATGAAAATCTTTCAAAAAAATTTCTTATGAAAATTAAGTATTTATAATTTTTTTGTTGTATTTATCTCTTTCTTTCTTTTTGCGTAGAATATCCCGGAAGTACCATGATGGTGTATTGGAGGCCATGTTCTGCCTCTGTGATTACTGTCTACAGCAGAAAAGTACCCTCAGAAGGCGACAAGTTAGATTGGAACGCTGTAAAAGTATCGGAACATGAACGTAGTTATGCTCTTAACCTTAGTTGTAATACGGAGTACGAAATAGATGTCAAAGCTTGGAACTCTACGGCAGAGATGACCTCGGCGCCATTAAATCGCAGCAACTCTCAGAAAGTGAGAACACCTGGAGGTAAAAAAAATGTCATGAGGTTTTTCCTACCTTGCCAAGTCACGTGAAACGTCTGAGTGCAGTAAAATCGACAATAAAAGCCTTTTACTCAAAATTATTTTGAAGAACTACTTACATTTCCCTGTCCTCGGTGTTGGTGTAATGAAAGAAAAATGGAATTTGTCCTATCTTTGCGACAACATTTCAAAGGAGTGACGGAAGAAATTAGATGTCGTTTAAATCTTTATCAAGGTAACTTGGTTTGCCATTCATATTCTTCAGAAAGTCAGTCTTGCCAATTTGTTCTTTTCTGGAGATCATTTCTGACCAACAACAACAACAACAACAACAACAACAAACAACAACAACAACAAAAAAAACCCAGTTACTTCCTTTCGGAAAAAATGCTTACATTTGCAAGTTTTATTGATCAATTTTAAAATGTTTTCATTTCAGGTAAACCGTCAGCTCCGGTCATAGAAAACAAAGAAGTATACTTGACATCTAAGTGTGATGTGAACCTGAAGTGGAGTTCCCCAGACGACAATGGCTGCCCATTGACCATGTACACGATTCACTACAAAGATCTTCAATCTTCAAGTCAATATTATAAGATCAATGTTACCGTGGACACTACTTCGAGAGATCTCCCACCGCTAAAGTGCAACACTGAATACATCTTTAAAGTGACCGCTTGGAACGAATTGGGAGAAAGCGCTTACTCTGATGGATGGCGAATGAAAACAGGGACTTCAACTGATAATTTTACAGTACGAACACTCAGCATTGCTTTACCGTCAGCTTGCGGGCTCCTAATTCTCTCTACTTTTGGAATTGTTTGTTGGAGAAGGAGAAACAGAAAAACGAGGAAAAGTCGAGGCCATAAGTCCAGGTGGTAAGCTGGGACATCTCTATCAGTATCGCAAATAATCATGCTTCACTTTGGATAGGTTCTTTTCTGAAAAGAGTTAATTGCGCGCAAAAACATGAAATGTAGATAACACTTTTAAACAGGAGAAGTATCATAAAAATGCTACCATGGACACCAGGTGAGCATCAGTTTCAGCGGACTAACAGCTAGCTCACCCTTTAAAGTATCAAAAGGAACAAAAAACTTCAGGAAGAAATGGGGCAAATTAATACGAAGGGAGGGAGGGAGGGAGGTGAAGAGTAACCTGCTGACCGCTAGCTTTTCCAAATGTTAATTATCTAATATTTTCAGGATGCTAAACCTTTTTATTTCTAAAATATGATATCTTATAGACAATTAGAGGCATTCCCTCATTAGGTGTATTTTTCTTTTAGGTCAAAATCCGACATTGTTCCTCTTCTTCTTAAGGAGATTCCACCCGAGCGGGTACTGTTTATGGAGGAACTGGGTCGAGGCGCTTTTGGCAAAGTCTATAAAGGCACTCTTAAAGAAATAGCGAAAGTTGAGGTGTTTTTTAAACCTCGAGAAGAAAGAGTAGTGGAACTTCGCGAAGGAAGAACAGTCGCAATTAAAGTCCTTCTAGGTAGGCGGAAAAAGAATCTATAAGTTCCCTCTGTAGGCAAATGGCTTTCTAACAATATTAACATGGGCTCATTAACAGACTGTAGCACTTCTTGATCCACATGCATCCTTTATAAGTATGGATTCGTTTTTCATTTTAAGGGTTGCTGTGAACTCGAGAACACTTTTTCCACTCAGCGGATTGTGGCTTTCCAAAATGCTAGAAACAAATTCAAGGCCGTGTTCCAGGTTCCCTGATAGGCTGTTATACATTTGTGCAATAAGATAACTTATCTTTGCAGAAGACGTCTTTATCAATTTTCACAATTTTTCAAGTCATGGAAGGAATTAAAACATTCATGGACCTGAACAGTTTTGTTTACAGTTCCCTTAAGTGAAAATGTTTATATGAGAACTCTCGAAGCTTTCATTAGAACTAGGATTTCTGTATTTATCGAGTCTGCTAATTTGTAGGGGAATCCTAATTTTAGAGATCTAGTATTATTCTACTGATGCTCAAGCCTAATTTCAAATTTGACTTGCTCAAATTGAGAATAAAATTTACAGCACTACCTTCCTAGCTCTCCTAATTGTAAGTTGTGTTTGTGTCACTATTTTCTTTTTGGGTTTATTTGGGTGGCCGTTTAAACATTTCATTATTTTTCTGATAGAAAATGCTAGTGACGAAGGAAAGGAACTGTTTAAGAAAGAAATTGAGTTTATGAGCCGCGTTGGTTTTCACCGGAATATTCTCAACATGATTGGCTACTGGACGAGGTCAGAACCCATCATGCTCCTCTTGGAATATGTTCCACATGGAGATCTTCTTCAATGGCTAAGAAAAAGAAGCCGACAGGTGACGGAAGTTTGCTGCTTTAACACTGCTCTTTTATTAAAAAGTCTACTTTTCTGCTTGAAAAGCATAAGTTGTAAATCTATTCAATTTTCTCTTGATGAACGCAGAGGGATCGTTAAGGGAAAGAAGGGGGAGGTAGACAATCCTTCTCTTCCCAGGGGTTTTCTTTCTGACTTCTGTCTTCAAGGAAATCCTTTGCTCAAACCATGCATAAGTAAAAATGATTAAAGATTTGAGTGAAGTAACAACTAGCTGATAACATTGGCAATTAAATGGACAATTGATATATCATTGGATAGTTCATTACATTTTCAATATATTTCTCATTAAAAGTGTGAAAGCAAGCTGAGTGCATTTTAACTCGCTCTGACGATGTGCGTCATAAATTGCAGATCAACTGCAAGAACGGCAGAGATGGAGTCATTCATGAGTCCGTGAAAGATATTTTTGCCACCTCAAAAATGTCAGAGAAGGATGCCTGTGATGAGGACAACGACAATACTGAAAAAGCCATCAAGAAAGAGAAATCAATGCCGAGAACCGAAAATGATCAAGAACTAATCTGCTCTTCGCAAATAGTCATCTCCGTAGATGAGGAACAATCCACTAAAGAGGAGAACGATCAAGTAATTTCACAAATCCCATGCGGGACGAACATGGCCTCCAAAGGTTTTGATAGGGCTCAGCCAACAACAGTTCAAGCTGTTACAGTGCAGCCTCAAGTTGTTAATACTTCTGGAAAAGCTTTAGAAAGTGGCAGAGGAGATCAATCAGAAAATACAGAAGAGAAAGAAGACGATAAAACCACGATCTCGTCCACAGCTGGGGAAGTTAGTGACGATACAACAAATCTTCCCGGTGGAATTTGCCACGAAAGTACAACTGAACACGTTTCGAACTGTGAGAACGCCGTGGAATATAACAAAGGCAAGGAAGGAAAAGTGAAAGATGAAATCATGTCAAACGGTGATGAAAAAAAAAATTCAACAGGAAGTCGAAATCCACGAAGTTTGCCAAAGCTCCCGCAAGAAAGAAAAACACAAAAGTCAGGGAAACAGCAAGGATTTGACAACGCCGTTGACTTCTCTGTTGACAATGTTCTTTGTTTTGCATGGCAAATAGCAAAAGGAATGGTATGTGCTTTGTTTTGAGAACTTTCAGAAAGATCGTGAAAAGATAGAGAAACATATTCCCATATTGAAGTGATTGAAATCAAGCCGGAAGGAGGCAAGACCATGTTCCTTTAAATTCTCCAGTGATTCTCTTAAGCGCATAGATATCGACAAATTAATCATCAATGGAGCAGAGACTAATCGTCTCGCTCGGGTTTGTCAGTGAGCCTATATCTCCAAAAAGAGAAAAACTTAAAGAATAATTGGAGAGAGATACAGATAAGCTTATAAACGATACCTTATCTACGGCTTACCCATGGACACCTTCAGCGCAGAGGTTTTAAAAGAAGTGTACGCGCTCAGATTCTCTATGTTTACAAAACTGATTGTGAGTATGAGAAAAATTATTATTTGCTTCCGTTCTTTTTCCACACAGGCATACTTGACCAACAAAGGATTTGTCCATCGTGATCTGGCCGCGCGTAATATTCTTCTCGGTGAAGACAGAGTTGTGAAGATTGCTGATTTTGGCCTGTTACGTCACACTTATGGCAACATTTACGAAGTCAAGAACACCAAAAAACTGCCTATCAAATGGATGGCACTGGAGTCGTTAAATAACGGCACATACACTTCTAAGAGTGACGTGTGAGTAGTCACAGGCCTAGAGTATACTAGCAACTCAAAGAAATGAATTCAAAAGAAGCAATTGCATAAACCGAAGGTGCTAATATAACAAGTTCAAAATTGTGTCAACTACTTACTGGAATACCATTAGGTAAAATACTTGGCTCGTTAATTATTCAAATTGAGACCTTTCTGAGTAGACTGAAATTTTATATTACTTACTCTTGTCTTTCTGCAGGTGGTCTTTCGGTATACTTCTTTGGGAACTGTGCACAATGGGTGAGTTATTACATTGCTTTAATTACATTAAAACTAAATGTAGCCAGTAGTTTATAGAATGACAGAGGCTATAAGTTTTCAACTGCTGTAATCATTATGCTAACTTTTCAAGTTCCTAGCTGCAATGCTGAGATCAAAGGAGGTTTGACGCTATTTTCCATTCGACCTAGACACATATACTAAGCCATGTACGACTTGAGTTGAGATATCTTTTTTAAATCATCTTGAATACTTCTGTGTTCTCTTCTTTCATATAGGTGGCATTCCGTATCCTGGAATCAGTAACAGAGATTTGTACAGTAACCTGAAAACAGGATATCGAATGAACAAGCCAGACATATGTTCGGACGAACTGTGAGCTTACAAATTCATCTATTACCTTCGTGATTAAGAATGAAATATCAAGCCCCAGTTACAAAGAATATCACTCACTCACTATATTTTTGGATAAAAAAAAAAAAAAACAACAAAAAAAAAACACATACAACCATATGGTAAACGTGTTATCGCCATAGTACCATAGACTGGGTTAAGTGCATTTATTTCTTTAATAGAGCTTCACTTGTACTTAATTATTATATGCAAGTCGAGCGATATCGCTTTTATCTGTTTTTAGATTATGGATTTCATTTCGTTTAAAGCGTTGCTTCTTGACAATGATGCTGCGTATTTGTTCTTACCAGGTACGAGCTAATGCTTGACTGTTGGAAGGAGGATCCAAATGAGAGGCCATCTTTTGATCAGCTGCTGTCGAGAATGGAGACCATGATGACAAAGGACACTCCTTACTTGGATTTAAAAGAGGATGGTGAAGCTGATCCCTCCCACAGTGCGCCAAAATCTGAAAAAGATAGTTAAAATGTTACACATGATTAACATTTAGATGATGTAGCTTTCAAGATGCTACGAAGAGAATCGATAGGGTTGAATCGTAGGCACTGAAAACTTTTTTCTCAGAAATTTGATTCTTTAATTATATCTTTGTTTAAGAATTTTGGTTGTTTGAAGTCAGAGTATTAATAAAGAGTAAAAAGTTGTAGATTTGGCACGTACGTATTTTGAACGAGCTCCACGGGCTCCTTGACGCTACGTGGGTAAATAAAGTATTGATTGATTGATTGATTGATTGATTGTATAGAGTAATCGTTTTTGTGGAAGCAGGAAAAAAAGGAATTAGTTAACTTGCAATGAACAAGTATAGGCTCAAGTCAATTGCATTCAGTTCCTTGCAAAGCGGTCAATTTTCGGTCTTGTCAGCGGGCTCCCTAGGCCACGCGGGTCGTTGAATTCCTTCACGTGCGAAATATGTTTTGCAAATAACCTCTACCGTTGATTTTCTACAACAGTTAAAACGGTAAAATTGTATATCATGGATATGCTCTTTTCTTTTGCCTGTATGTTGATTTTGCTTTAGTGAAGGCCGTTCAGGGATGCGAGGAACCTTAAAACACGAATGAGCCGTTGAGGTGGGAAATATCCTCGTCGGAAAGTGTAAGTTACGGCTCAGAGTCAAGCTTTGATAAAAACAGTACAAGCATCTCCACAAACTTCACTCACCGTCACTTAAAACGTAGGGTTCGTCGAGTAAAGTAATTTTTAACTTGTCAAACCCTTAATCTATCTCGGCCAGCCATTAAAGCGTGGGAGAGATTCAGTTGCCGACATTTTACCTGTACATGTCTTTTTAAGGAAAGTTTTCGCCATATTGTTCACCAATGTACTACATGGATCAACGTCAGCTTTACGAACGTTGCCTGACTCCCAAACAACTAAAAAGACATCCCACATGTTTGGTTTCAAAATATTAACTAAATTATACGCTGCCACTCAACTGAATTATCAAAAGACATCATTTAAGTCGAAGCCTCAGACTCTTCAGAACACCTTTCTTCGAATTGATCAAATTCTATTTATAATTCATCTATGGATGGTAGTTGCTCTGTCTTGTGTTTTCAGTTCGTAATTGTCCTCTTGTAAACCGTTCCATTCTTAGATGCAGCCGATTCCCTGACCTTATATAACATTTCAGGACTGACCTAACAAAGGCCTTATCAAAGAGTGTAAGAGTCCCTTTCTGTAGCTATTCCGTCCATTTGAATTTGGAAAATTGGACCAGATGGATGATCTTATCTCTGCTTCAAATCGCTTTCAGACGCGGAGAAAAGTAACATCTAACCGTCAATTCCTAGCCTAGAAGAAAATTATGAAGGCTGAAAGTTTCTAAAGAAACTGTGGTGCTGCGTCGGTTGGGGTAACAAGATAATTGGTTATATCAACTAAGGTGAAATTGTAAATTGGCCACCGTAACGATTCGTTATGGTGGCCAATTCACAATTTCAATTAGCTGATATAACCAATTAGGAGAAAATTATTCCATATTTGTCAAGAAAGCCATTTCAAGTATAACAGCAGCTTGCAACAAATTCTATGACCGCAACGTTCCTTTTGGAATAACATGTGCCCTCGAAAATAAAAATTCAGAAAAAAGGCACCGATTACCAATTGTTGCATCATTTATAACCAAATTCAGAACTAAAAATAACAATAGAACAAACGAAACTGGGCAAAAATGATTAAGAATTTGCTGCAGAAAAATATTTTTGGTAAGCTTCGAGTGTTTTTGAGTATGATAGAAGACAAATAAAGTGACAATAAACAAAATTTTTATTTAGATGGTAATTTCGTCGGGGACGTGACATGAGGCTTCGCATATACTCACATATGTTCCCAGTTGTTCACAATAATTTGAATGCCATGGAATTAGCCAATGGTCGGTGTGTCTGATCTTTCTGAATTCAGAAACGCAGCGGCTGAAGCCATGAAAAATAGAATGTTTTCTCTGATCCGCCCACCTTTCGCGATTGTTTATGCTATATGCTCAGATTGAGTAGCTAAAAACTTGGGAAAATATAAGAGTAATTAACGCTCGAGGAAAAATGTGACTAAATTAAATCTTCAGGCTGTTGAACGTTCTGAGGAGTACTCGTAATTTTGCTTCTTTTCCCTTGTTATCCTGTGCGAAAAACAAATATAAACTATTTGATGTTTTCACAATTTGGTTACAACAAAAGGCTAAAACTGATGCTGCAGTGACAGCACTGTCATTCTCGCATGCGCTTCGTATGGTGCTCTTTTGTTCTTACCACAGATCTTGACGTCATCTGTGATCTGTGACTGTGCGACAAAAGGAAAGAGAGTGGAATCAATTTGTTAATCTAACACAATCCGTTCTTCGGGCGTTGAACATCTTCAACCCTTCCAAAAAGAATTACGTTTTATAAGGTAAGGAAGAGACACTTAAATATTTTCTGCCTCATTGGATATTCTAATCCTTTATAACTAAAACCATTTATATATAGAATTATAGGAGACTCTGTCGAGAGGGCAGATTTTCCTCAATTTTTTTGATCTTGAGTCTTTCAATTTGAAAGATCTGGCTGAGAGGACAATTCTATATTTCTAAAACTATAACTAATCAAAGGTAACATAACTTATTAACATAACCTACAAGGAATTTAATCTTCATCCATCATGAAAGCATTTTAACTGTGTAACAGCAGCTTGCAACAAATTTTATGACTTCTTGGACCTTTAACTATTGCGTCAAAGCTGACAGAAGGACACAAACGTTGGTTTCGCCTCGAACCATATAAAATCCCGAGGGGGAAGTCGATTTTTCACCGCAAGCTTCCTTTGGGATTATAAGTACACTTGGAAATAAAAATTTAGAAATAAGGGACCGATTACCAATTTCTGCATCATTTATAACCAAATTCAGAGCGAAAAATAACAGTAGAATAAACAAAGCTGGTCAAAAATAGTTAAGAATTTACTGCAGAATATATAATTGGTAAGCTTTGGGTGTTTTTGAGTATGATGAAAGACATATTAAGATACAATGAACAAAAATTTTATTTAGATGGTAATTTCGTCAGGGATGTGACATGAGGCTTCGCATGTACTCACATCTTTTCCCAGTTGTTCACGATAATTTGAATGCCATGGAATTAGCGGGTGGTCGGTGTGTCTGATCTTTCAGAATTCAGAAACGCAGTGGCTGAAGTCATGCAAAATAAATTGTTTTGTATATAGAATTACGAGAGAATCTGTGGAGAGGGCAGATTTTTCTCAATTTTTTAATATTGAGTCTTTCAACATGAGAGACCTGGCTGAGGCGATTCTATATTTCTACAACTACAGCTGATTAAAACTTTGAACTAAGATGAGCTTCTTTTGACGTTAGATACTTACTGCAGATGCTTCTCAAATATTGCTCAAGCTCAGCAGAGCTGATTCTACTTCTACTTGCCTCAGTTTCGGTAAAATTAATTTTTTGAATTATCAATTTTTGATTTTCAAGTCGTTTCTGTTGATGGAAATTTAAGGTACGAATCCGGACGCGCCTGAATTGTGCGCACCAAAGCTGTAAGGGACGCGCCTTATTTTCCTGTGTGTGTGTATGTGTGTGTGTGTGTGTGTGTGTGTGTGTGTGTGTGTGTGTGTGCGTGTGTGTGTGTATGGAATTGGAATATTTTCGTTTATTTTTTATCCTTGGAGAAGGAAAATGCGATGAATCTTTACCGAGTTATAGCAAATTATCAGAAATACTCGTCTCACTATATTCTAACCACAGTAAGGGGTTCTCACGGGGTAAATCAACTGAATATTAAGTGAAAATTAACTATCAATCCTCGATTCCTCGCGCAATTTACTTACATTTGATTATTTTCTCAGATCCCCCCTTACACCTTTGATTCATTCGTAGCCATTTCGAGGTGTTTGAAATTTACGCGAGCTCGAGTCTTTAGTCACCGTAAGTTCAGAAGAAGAAGTCTGAACACAACTGTCACAGAGAAGAAGCTCCCGGTGCGACTGAGCCGACTCGACTGAGCAAAATTTTATATATGTGTAAAGAAATGAAATTATGAACATTGCTCAGTATTTAGTTTATATGAGAACAAGGTGCTACGCGATAACAGTAAAATTCAAACTTTCCTTGATTCTGGGGCATGAGGAGATTTTTGCGATTCTTCCTCATTTGCAAAATCATTCCATACGTTTGAAAAGGTAAACGTGTTTTAAATATGTATAGCGCCCAAATTTATATTTTACACCAAAACAACTTCTTGCGAAAACGCTCTTGTGGCCAAAGTCACGCAAAAATTTTGTTATTTGATCTGTCAACTAATATGTTTCATATGTTTGTTGTTGTTTAAGGGGATAATATTGTTTATGCTACAGGGCTGAACTGAGTAACTAAAATATCACCAAGACCAGGAGCATATTAGTTGATATGCTCCTGGCAAGAGTTATTTACGTGCAAATAAAAAGACTGAATTGACTAGATATTTTAAGCTCTTGAGCACTTTGAGGAAAGAGTGTGAAAGTTTATTCCTTGTTTTTCTCTGTTAAAAACATAGATATACCAGCTGGTATTTTTCCTGTTTAGTCACAGAAAAAAAAAGGAAAAAAATGTGGTATAAATAGCAGTGATGCTGTTCGTTTGTTTTTACCACATCTTAACGTCATTTGTGATCTGATAGAAGCAGACACATGGAAGAATCAATTGTACCACCAAACAAGATCCGTCGTTCAAGTGCTGAATATCTTCCTCACTTTTAAAGAGAATTTACGTTTTAGAAGGTATCAATAAGTTCCTCAGTCTCAAATAGTTTCATCCTCATTGTTAATTATAACCCCTTATAGCTAAAATCATTTGTATGATTGTGTAATAAGCAGAAAATCCAGTGAGGTAGCAGGTTTTTCAATTTTTGTTAGCTTCGCTAAGGTTTCAAAGTGAAAGATCTCTCTGGGGCACCGATGAGCTGTTTATAGACTTAAAATGCCTTAAATAGAACCTTTAGAAGACCTCAATATCAACGATCTTCAAGCTCAGGAGAGCTTTCTATCTCTCCTTAAGTCATTTGTGAAATTATATTTGTTACTCGTTTTCTAATGATGAAAATTTTAAGTATGCACCCAGACGTACCTGAGTTTCGCGTGCCATAACTGTAAGGAACGCGCCGTCATGTTCATAATTTCTTTTCCAATGGAAGGCAAAAAAACTGTTGCTTATTGGTGGATCGATTACTGTGAATATACGAAAATCATATATATTAACTGCAGTTTAAGTAATGAATATGAAAGCGATCTATGAACACTACGTAAGCAGTGGTGAAAACAAGGCCGGTGCGGTGGATTTTTACTGAGCTTGTTGTAAATTGGCGGAACTTGTCATCTTACCGTTTCTTAACAAAAGTAAAAGATTATAATGCGGTACACAATATTCACCGCCTGACCTCAAATATATTTACTACGTGCTGCGTGTGGACTTGGAGGACTTTGAAGGGAATATTTGTCATGCTGAGTATAATAGCTTTGGTGTCATGAGTAAGAATGAGAAGTACAGGTTGATCTTTCGTTGTTAATTTCCTTATCATGATCATGAGGTCGGGTTCGGTATTTGAAGACGATCCAAAACATTATCAAAATAAGTCTAACGAGGCTTTGGGAAGGAATGATATTTGGGAAATAACATTACACCTTCAGTCTTCCGTAATCATCTCACTGAGTGTTTGTTGCTCTTTTGCTCTTACCACAGATCTTGACGTCATCTGTGATCTGTGACTCAGTGTGCAGCAAAAGGAAAAAGAGTAGAGGCAATTTAACACGGTCCGTTCTTCAGGTGTTGAACATCTTCATTATTTCAAAAAAAAAATTGCGTTTTGTGAGGTAAGCAGGAAACTTTTAAATATATTCTTCATCACTGCTTTTTGAAATTATGTTTAATATTATAACTAAAATCATTTGCATGTAAAAGTATCAGAGTACCTGTCGACAGAGTTCATTTTTCGATCTTTTTCCATCTTCTGTTTTTCAACATGAAAGATTTGGCTGAGGGAATTCTATATTTCTAAAATTAATGGTGATTAAAACTTTAAACTAATATAAGCTTCTTTCGAATCTTGATACCTAATGTGGCTTCTTTTCAAATATTGTTTAAGCTCAGCAGAGCTGTACATTTCTCTTTACTTCATATTTTGGTAAAATTTATTTCTTGAATTATCAATGTTTAGTTTTCATCGGAGATATTGGGCCTGAAGATACACTTAGTTTTGGGACTTTGTCAAAACCAGACAAAGTTTCTTTATTTAAGGGAGAGGTAAGGGGAAGGAGGGAAACGAAAAAGTTAAAACAGTTCAATTTTCTTGAGGTCTGGTAGATATAGAACACAACCCAGTTGATTGAATTTGCAGAGGACTTCCCGATTTGTCACAGCAGCAATGCAAAGTTACCTAATTAACTATGCAAAAAATGCAGGAAATGGAGGTTTTCCCAGAGAGAACCCTATATCCCCCAGGGAATTACATTTTTTGAAATTATTAGCGGGGCTCACACGCGCGCTTCGCGCGCGTGGGGCAGAGCCCCATACCCATGGAATATGATCAACCTCTTTTCGTTTGGTTGTCACGTGACTGACCGAGCGTACGTGCCCTCAGATTGCACGGGTAGGGTAGGGGAGACTTTCAAAACGAAGAGAGGGGTGTCTCAGGCGAGTCTTGGCAAATGCACATATTTTATGTTATCATTAATATTACGAACTTGGGAGCTCCGCTTTTAGGCTTGTCTAGATCTATATATTATTTTCACTGTGATTTGTTAACTCATGATACTTAGCATTTGTGCCAAGTTTGAGCCAAGTCGGTGATTTGAGCATTATTGCCCCCTGCCCTTAGGGTACAATCCAAGTTGATGTTTTTCATGCCCTGACATGCACATGCAATTCTATTAGGTCGGTATGGAGATGTGGAGAATAACTGATTTTCTTATCCTCACTTCCTTGATGAACTTGTCAAACGCTTCTTATCAATGTGGCGTGAGAATGGCCCCAACTGGTACAGCTCTTAAAGGCTTCGTCTTCAAATGGATACTTGTAAAAGCTCCTTACATGTGTGATGTGGAGTGCGAAAAAGAGATCAATTGCCAAAGCTACAATTACGTCATGAAGGAGAAGATTTGTGAATTAAACAAACGCACCAAGGAGGCGAGGCCTGAACATTACCGCTTTGATCCTGCTCGGTTTTACGCTCGACGTTTGAAGGGTAGAGGTGTGTATTATGATGTGGATTGTTTCGTGCCTAAATCAAAGAGATTTCCTACACATTTTTTGTGACATTAGAATTTGTTGTGGAAATGAGCAAAGAAATATCAGTTTTTGAGACGGAAGTTTTTTAAGGAGCAAGCCATTTTGATTTACATTGGATGTAACACTCGAGAAATAGAGCGATAGCTATTTAATTCAGCTAGCTACCAGAGAATGAGAGTCACCAAGAGAGTCACATGCAAAAAGAACAAAATTGAGGTGTCCTTATTGACGAATGATGGCACCACGCTAAATCAGCACACTTTCTTTTATTTGCATCATTTATTTAGTCAGTCAAATCCATCGTACATTCGTAACAATGCATGAACAAACAAATTTGCTATCTTGAAGGAAAGAAAAAGAAAAAATAGTTACAGTACGAAGTTGGTGTTGGCTTGATTAAAGACTTTGGTAACATAAATTATATGAAAGATGTTGACGGAATTTTAAATGATTTACTGGGATACAAAAAGTCTCACACACAGACCTACAGAGATATAACATTGAAATGTACCGGAATGGATAATTTATGATATTTTGTGGCATCGAAAAGTAAGCGAACGAACCAAACTCTTATAAGTATCGGTCTTGTGTCCCACCTCTTAAGGCTCCCTTTAATTTTCCACATAAATATTAAACCTGGAACATTTTATCTCAGCTCTTTTGGGCTCCATCAAAGAGTTACCAGCCCGGTCATGTCAAGAAATAAAAGCTAGTGAAGGCAAAAACGCAATCTATGGCAGGTACTGGTTGGATCCAACTAACACTGGAAAGGCAACTTTGTATCACTGCGACATGTTTCCTTTTGGTAAGTTGGTGACGGCAGACTTAGCGATAGTGGAACATTTGTTCATTAGAAAATTATTGGACAGGTCCTAGTATTTTCTCCCGATTTGTTTTGATAACTATACTTTTAAAAAGTTATCTATGAAAAACGGAGTTTAATATGGAAGTCGTGAGCTAAATCCTTGTTTGTCTTGTCTGTCCCAAAGTATCTTGTGGTCATGGTGGCTTATTATCTCTTCTAGCCAGAAACTGTGGTGAAATATACCGATATGGTTTAGAAATAAACGGTGTCTATACCATCAAACCTGACCAAATGTCTGCCTTTGATGTATACTGTGACCAAACACATGCTGGCGGAGGATGGACAGTGTTCCAGAAGAGACTGGACGGCTCGGTTGATTTTTATCGTAACTGGAACGACTACAAACGAGGCTTTGGTGATCCGAATGGTGAATTTTGGCTCGGACTGGACAAAATTCATCGTCTCACCTCAGATCACAACACTATACTGCGCGTAGACTTGGAAGACTTTGAAAGGAATAAACGATATGCTGAGTATAAAATGTTTGGTGTCAAGAGTGAAAATTACAAGTACAAAATGAGTTATGGTTCTTATTCAGGTAATCTGGTAACTTCCTTGTTATCATGTGATAGGTGTACGGTCATTGGAGACGAATAAAACGGGACATTTCTTTCGGTTTATGATGCTTCTTAACCTAAAAGGCAAACATGGTGTGAACAATAAAATTGATAAATTAAACAGGTTGATAGTAGAAAACGGAACAAAGAAGGGAAGTAATTCTTTTTTGGCTCTTGGAGCTTCTTAATTGCGTGGTTGGATACTCTACGTTAATCATAGAGACGATCAGAACGAAACATTTCTTTCGGTTTATGATGCTTCTTAACTTAAAAGGCGAACATGGTATGAAAAATAAAATAAATTAATTAAACACGCTGATAGAAAAAAGCAAAACAAAACAGGGTAGTAATTCTTCATCAGTTCATGGTTCTTCTTATCTGCGTGGTTGGATGCTCAGTGTTAAGCAAAGGGCAGTCAAATGCTCTGGAAACCAATTCATTTAAGGCCACTTTTTCCATCTTAAATAATTCCTCGTTTGTTGGTTTAATTTTCTAGGAGATGCAGGTAACTCTCTTGGTTGGCATAGGAATAAGCCATTCTCCACCAGAGATCAAGATAATGATGATGGCAAACGCTATAACTGCGCTGTTACGTACAAAGGAGCCTGGTGGTACGCCAGTTGTCACGACTCGAATCTGAATGGTTTGTATCATCATGGATACCACTCCTCCTATGCTGATGGTGTGAACTGGTATCACTGGAAGGGACATCACTATTCGCTGAAGAGAACGGAAATGAAAATAAGACCAGTGGATTTCTAAATGTTCATGTTCTTAAGTGTTCAAACACTGCATAATGTACACTAGTTACTCAGAAAATACTGGCTCTGAACCATACCAAGGTATATCACGCATTTTTAATAGCCCATTTCCAAATTACCTTGGCCTCTCAGTTTCAAAGAGAGTCCTGGTGCTCATCCTTTCATATGATTACAAGTTTTCTTACAAATGCAAATGAAACTCATTCTCATACGAATTGTTAAGCACCAGGTCAGGGTTGGCATAACTTTTGACTGTAATCCCTAGTGTTTGATCAAGGAAAGCGTGACGTCACAAACGCGTTTACGTTTCCCTTGTCTAAACGAACGTATCGACGAATAAGAGTAATCTCTTTCCTTATAGAAACTTTTAGAAATCAGAACGCAACGTAACTTGAAACGAAACACAGCAAAGCAGTAGGAGAAAAGGAAAAAGATTATATGGGTGCTGCAAAATAAATTCAATGTTTTGGACTGCGTTACACTGTTTTGATTTGTCAATATTGCTTACCAAAGTTCGCGGATCTTTATTACTTTATTGAGAATTACGGTCTAAACTTGTCTTCTATCCCAAAAGTGATCTTGATTACCGCGGGTCTTGTCCGAAACTGAAACGCTAATTATAATTTTCTTTCTAAAAAGCACTAATCACGGAGGCGTCAATCTGTTCAGAAAATATTTCGCAGCTTCTCTAGCTCGGAGGCAGTAACATTCAGCTTTAACGGATGCGGTTACACTGAGGGATACATGCTTTTCTTTTATTTATCTCTATGATCGTCGAGGAAGTGCGAAGCAGAAAATACCACAAGATGGCTGAAAAGGAGTCTTTTTTCTCTATACAACTATTCTAGCCAAAGTTACAACTAGCTTGGTCTTCTTAATTTCCTGAACACTTAGTTAAACTGATCTAAAAGAAATGAGCATCCTTACAATCTTTTTTATGGATGTCGTGGACTACTCAGACCTCCTGGCCCATGCAGAAGCTTTGATGATCACCCACCACGGCTGATGCGTTTCTTATTTACGTTTTTCGTCTGTGAAAATGTTTGTATGAGTTGGGAATGGAGATGTGTTTTTCTTTTTACTCCTCTATCGCGTTGATCTGAATAAACGTTTAAAGAACGTATTTCTCTCATCAATTTACTAGTCATCATTCATATGATAAATTTTGGCTTTGTTTAAATGTTTTGCGCTTAGAATAAATTTGTCATCGTCACGTAAACGCCGAAGAGCATGGGTAAAATCATTCATAGATAGGACTCAAAGCTTTTGAAACAAGACTTAGAGAGGTTTTGTTTCAGAACTTAGCTAAAGCACTACGCAGTCGAGACAAGGAGCCTTTTTTTTAACTCAAATGTTGACTTAAATAAGTCAACGAAAATCAGCAGTACTATGCTGAAATTAATATCGCTACCTTTTCAGAAGGGGAAATATTAGCATTAAATTTCGCAAGAAGGCTCTAAGGTTCCAGATATTCTTAAGTGTTGTCGAAGGACGTAACGCGAGCTATGATACTTTGGTAAGGCATTCGTGAGTAAGCAACATCAGTCTTGAGGGAGTTGAACCTTTACATATACAGGCTTATTTCAAAATCTTTTTTAAGACCAGAAACTTTCGGCCCTTTGAGTTGAAACACTCCATTTAAACTGTCATAGGAAACTAGAAAGCAGTTGATATTCAAAACAGTAAATGAACGAGGAGAGTACATCGATCTCCTTGCGAAATCCAAGTGTGGAATTTCCTGTTTGACACATTATAATATTCCCGGAGGCGGAAGAACAGCTGGAGAAATAAGAAGTACGCAGTCGTGTTTCGACACCTGTGTTCTTACAACGTGGTTTCAAGTGCAAAGATCGTCTAACCAATCAGCGAACGACAAAATGTGACAGCTATGCTGAAGCTAGGGGTGTAGGAAAGTTTGCAGTATCATTGTGTAGAGGGCTCCTATTTCAACACGGAACAGCCCTGAGTTTGAGATCGAAGTTTAAAGATATATGGCATACTTAAAGTTTATCTGCGTACTGGTACTTCATTTTTTCATCTTTTCGTCTTTGTTCACGCACGAAGAAGCTTTCACCTCCAATTATAGAGTCGGTAAAAAAACTTTCCAGGTAAATATTTGTTATATAATGCTTTTTACACAAGGGAGCTGGAATGTCAGACTAAGGAACTGTTTTCACCGAGAATTGAGCGGTCCGTTTGAAGTAATACACCGACCAATAGCAAGCTCTGAGAAGTACTGTAAGACTTTGAAGAGCTTTGTTTGGTGCCTGAACCTGTCTTTTTTTCTTGTTCGTCTTAAGCTTAAGAGCCTCGTTGAAAACCGTTCCCATTTGTTTGATATCTTCATTGAATATTCCAATGAGCAAGATATTTTTTTCTGAAAGATAAGTTAATCATTGTCGCATGAAATTATGTTAATGTTTTTTTCCCTTTGATATTAATCGCAGCTACAGCGAAAATTTGAGGTGGGATCGATAATCAAAAGTCGCATAATGGACTCAGGAACTGCGCGTACGCAGATACAGGAGGCAAAAGCAAAAGCCAATGGAACATGAAATTTTGGATCGACCAGGCCACTAGAAAATTGAGGATCACTTCATTTGACGTTTGCTGGCTTTTACTCACCGAATAGAGTTGCCGAAGCAAATAAGTTTAAGATTCCATTGCTGTTAGTTAAAGAGCCATAAGTTATGAAGAGGATTTTGATGAAGTAATGATAAACTTCCTTTAAGCTGTTAAAAATAAAACAAAAAACCCTTGTGGTTATCCATGAATACCTAACATAATTTCGGACGTCTATGGGGTAATCATGGCGGTCTGCCACGCAATATCGGCCTCCGTGTTTTTGCTATTTTTCTGGCTGACTGTGGATGAATACTCGTCTTGCAACACACCTAATTTATTAGTAATCAAACTTACAATCATTTTGTACAAGCTGAATTCTGGAAAGGAATATGGTTTTCATAATTTGGAAGAACTTAGCTCTCGTCACTGCTGGTCTATGAGTTACGCTGAGGTTGATACTTGCATTTTGGTAGACGATGTGGATGAATACTCGACTGGCAACACACTTAACTTATCGGTTATTAAACCTACAATCATTTTGTGCAAGCAGGACTCTGGAAAGGAAAGCGGTTTTAATAATTTAGAAGAACTCAGCTCTCGCCACTGCTGGTGCTTGAGAAACGTTGGGTAGATGATATGGTAATGTGCCCTGCATTTCTTAAACCTGCATTGTTTAAACCTGCTAATTCATTGTTCCATCATTTTGCCATCTTAAACAATAGCAAGTGCAAGCGTAAATAATTCTCTAACAGCCGAATTTTATATTACGCTAATACGATGGCCACCAAACAGCTTTTACTTCTTTCGGGCGACGTTGAAACCAACCCCGGATGGCAAGGCGTGATTGACCAAACGGGAGATTATCTGCACGACTTCGCAAGGTCTGTTCACCAGAGATTAAACCTGAGTGTAGCACACATTAATATTCGCAGCCTTAGGAATGAAGTTGACGAGATAAAAATAGTGCTGCACATCTGCCGGTTTGACATTCTTGCGATTACTGAAACTCACTTGGATCGGAAACTTTCCAATCGTCAACTCGAGATTGATAACTACAAGATTATCCGAAGGGACGGAGATGCTGACACCATCGGCGGTGGATGTTTATTCTACATCGCCAATCGGCATATATGCTCAACAGCGCAAAGCTCCTTGGAATCGAAGGACACTGAGGCTATATGGTTTAAGATTCTGGTAAACTCGTCCGTTTTCATCGTAGGAACTGTTTATAGACCACCTTCAGATTCTCTATTCTTTGATAGATTTCAGGTCATACTCGAGAAACTCTGGATTAAACGCCGTAATTTAGTTATCATCGGCGACTTAAACTGCGATAGTACTTGTCTAACTGACGGTTTAATTTCCTCCACTTCTGGCTTAAAACTACAGGATTTGTTATCTCACTTTGACTGCACGGTTATCGATGATAAACCAACTAGGGTAACAAGGGTAACAAGTGATACGTCTACTCGGATTGACCTGGTAATAAGCAGCAAGCGTAACCTGATAAAGAAACACCACAACAATCGAGCTTGGAATCTTGGACCACCTGGTTTTACATGCATCAGTCCAAACAAGGATCAAGCGACCCACATTCAAGCTACAGTTAAAGAAACTGCAGAAAAGAAGCCTGAAAAAATTTAGGTTTTAACGGGAATCAAACCTTCGCTGAAAATATTCTGGTTAGGTGATACCCACTCCTTGTGTATTTCTGTTATTTCATTGGTTACTCGATGATGCAATTCGGTTTTTTTTTAATTAGTTGAGTCCTTCTCGTTCCTTTTCAGTTCGTAACAATTTTTCTCATAGGTAGCTGGGCCAAAATTATATTTTTTAGGCCAATAGCAATTTCTGCACAATGGTAAATTCGTATAGGTAATCGCATGGGGCCGAGTAAAATTAAGGATTAATATCACTTGTGTTTTCAGAAGTTGCTGAAATTACCCGAGTCGCGAAGCGACGAGGGAAATTTCTGCAACTTCTGAAAACACAAGTGATATTAATCCTTAATTTTACGAGGACCCATTGCGATTACTTGTTAATGAAATTGAGGGGAAAACTACTGAATTTCTGAATGCGCTCATCAGTAATCAGTCATAGCCTGAAGCCATTTAAAGTTGCCAATCAATGGCCACAAACGCACGAATGAGCTGAATGAAATTTTATTTTTGCACAAAGATACCAGGACTATGGATAGGCTTTTGATTTTAGATATCTCTCCAGTGATGCCTGTATTACTTTCAGGCAGTCGGGCTCATATTCATCCCTGTTCTCTTTTCGTAACTCGGCATAAAACTGCGCCAGCGTTCGGTCGATGACATCGTTCTCGTACTCTTCTAAATTTGCTTGGAAGTTTCTTTCATTCGCCCACTTTTTAAAAACGTTCTTCCAGTACTCTGTGCTTTTCCTCGTGTTCTCGTTTTCACTCTTGTCTTTTAATTCTTCGATACATTCCTCGTCAACTATCTCGAAAGGAGACGCTATTGTTACAGAAAATCTTCAGCTGCAACAACTTTTCGATAGCATAAGCTGTTGCTAGGCAACCTGAGTACCAATCATGAGCTAGTAATATGCCCTCTTCTCAAGCAAAATTAAGAAAAATACCCTCTTCATTGACCAATCAGTATTCAGTAATTTTGTCTTCTATTTTATTACTAACAAAAACGGATTCTGAACATGAAAAGAATAAAATATCTGGCCAGTTGCTACAGTAAAACAAGGACAAGTCAAGTATGCACGTGTTCGTGACATAAACTTTACCTCTGCGAAGAAAACGAGAGCAGATCTAGATGCACTCTTAGACAGTCTGGCAGAGATGGCTGAAGATCTCGACACAGTTGACACAGATGCTAAATCTGTACGCCAGATCTTCAAACGGCATATTTAGTTAGAGCTTCATCAATGTGATAATAAACTCTTGAAAAGGAGACAAAAGTCGGGACTTACGAGTAACAAAGGGAAGAATGCAATGAGAAACAATGTTAAGGATATCGAACGAAGGTAATCCAGTGTAACATTTTACTTTCTTGTCGTCACACTTTCGAAATTCATCCTCACTAGAAGGCCGCTGCGTGGGCGATGGGTCTGGAGCAACAAGATAGTAAAACTCTTCTGTTTGAGCGCTGGAATCCACACACTTCGGAGGCTCCTCGACAAAACAGACATCATCAGAAACTTGCTGACCCTCTTCATTCAGTTTCTTCGCTGCGGCTTCCTCTGCCAGTACTCGTTCTCTCTCGAGTTGCTTCTTCTGTTTCTTTTCTTTCTCGTTAGCTCTCCTTTTTTGAAACAGGGTAAATTTAGCGCGTTTTGGCTTTGCAAAACGAAAAACTCAAGTAATTTTCCACAGGTTTATAATTTTGAAATATAATTGAATGTTCAGTTTCGCTTTGAAAACGTATGGTTGGCCGGAAAATAACGTGTCTACTGTCAGGGTGCAAGGTTTGCTCGGAAGCCTTTTAAGTTACCTTTACAAATAAAAATGTTTCGGGGAGAGAGCTTTCCGGCTTTAATTTGGAAAACGTCTGTTTTCTTTACCATCCACTCGCTAACAAATTGTTAAGTTAATGGAGGATTTTCCCGTAATTAAACTGGTAATTGTAGCCCTAAATCACTTGGGTTTTTGAGGCAATCATTTTTCTATGTGCTAGAAAAAAATAAAAATGTTATTGACCAGCATAGGTTGGTCCGTATTTGGAAAAACTGTGCCCTCTGTCTTGAGTACCGCCCTTGGCCTACGGCCTCGGGCGGTATCCAAGACCTCGGGCACAGTTTTCCCAATACAGACCTCCTGCTGGTCAATAACATATATTTATCCGCCGTGTTATTTTCGCCGTGGTGGAAAGTGGCTTCTGACTTCCGCCGTGAAAAATTGGCGTTGTCTCGCTGTGAGTTGGCGTTGTCTTGTCGTGAGTTAGCGTTGTGTTGTCGTGAGTTCGTTGAGTTTTGCCGTGAATTGCGGTTGTCTTGCCGTGAGTTCGCTTTTTCTTGTTGTTAGTTTTGTTTTTGCCGAGACACTTATGGGCCACCGCAGTTCGGTCAACATCTGGCTGAGGCAAATCTGTATTTCTAAAATTATTATGGATAAAAACTTTAAACTTCGATGAGCTTCTCTTGACGTTGGATACCTACTGTAGGTACTTCTCAAATATTGTTCAAGCTCAGCAGCAGAGCTGTACACTTCTCCTTACTTCATGTTTCAGCAAAACTTATTTCTTGAATTATCAATTTTTAGTTTTCATAGGAGATATTGGGCCTGAGGATACCCTTAGTTTTGGACTTTGCCAAGACCAGAAAAAGTTGTCTTTACTTAAGGGAGAGGTAAGGGAAGAAGTGAAGTGAAAAAGTTAAAATAGTTCAACATTCTTCAAGTCTGATAGATATTGAACACAACCCAGTTAATTGAATTTGCAGATGGCTTCTCGATTTGACACAGCAGCAATGCAAAGTTAGCTAATTAATTATGCCAAAAAACTCAGGAAATGGGGGTTTTCCCAGGGGGGACCCTATATCCCCCTGGGAATTACATATTTTGAACTATTATTTTCACATATTTGTTAACTCATGATGCTTAGCATGTGTGCCAAGTTTGAGCCAAATCGGTGATTTGAACGCTAATAAGGCAACTTGAAGTGATTTTATATGACTGAAGTGATAAAATCAAAGTTAGCAACAGTCTCTCCGTAAACCTTAAAAATATTTACAGAATCCCTTGCAGTAAACACAATAGTAATTTTGGTTACTTGTGTAGGCTTATAAGTCACCGTAGTCTAAAATGTCCAGATTTCAAACCAATATAGCTAAAAATAATCAGACAGAATTACCACAACAATTATTGTTAAATTATACAGTCAAAGCTAGTGAATAAATAGCCAGGAACCAATTTAGCTTAAAATGTTTAGACAGAATTACCACAACAGTTAATGTTAAATTATATAGTCAAAGCTAGTGAATAAATAGCCAGGAAAGCAATTTAGCTTAAAATGTTTGGACAGAATTATCACAACAGTTATTGTTAAATAATACAGTCAAAGCTAGTGAATAAATAGCCAGGAAAACATTATGGGTTATATGCCCAACGTCAAACAAACCTATCAAAAATACACACATAAAGACACACATTTTTAATTTAAGAAAAGATACGTGATTTACACAAAACTATCAATACATTTCCCACATAACTGATTAAAAATAACTTGATTATTTAATTATTTCACAAAGCTTCACAAATTAAAAAAAATTGTTATCTCGGTAAACTTGTCTCCCATTTTTTTGCCACTTGCACTGTCAATTTTGGCATGAAAGTTTGGCAAGTCACATGCCTTCCCAACAGCATCCAAAATTGCTCGGTCCTTTTCAGGGACCAAACCAATTTGTTGTTCTCCTGCCTCAGTTAGACAAAACACTCCAATGCCATACTGAGAACCACATGCTAAGGTCTTTCTCCACTATTGATCGGATGAGCAGGACGTTCTAAGCATTCAAGTTTTATCTTTCGCTTGGTAGCAGTATTACAGGTTTGATAGCATTCATTGCTACCTCACAACTGTCCAGAAACTAACGAGTCACGACGAAATTCTCCAAGCTGATAACTGGCTCTGTAGTCTGCCATTTTAATTCTCCCAGCAACCTTTGCGCCGCTAACTAGTTTTTATGCTTTGAAGTTAGGAGCGGGACAACATTTTAAGGTTTCTCTTGCCAAGTACGCCCATGCTATCTGCTATTATCGAAAAATTTCCTTTACTTTACGTCGAATTTACCATTTCTTTCCGCAATGCAAGCAGGTAACCAGTCAATAGACACAAGGCGGACTTTTTCGGTGGGTACGGATTGGAAAGAATGCAGGCCATAATGATAATCTACTCCACGAAGGAAAAGCACGTGCGTGGTGTTTTCATTGAAGCGGTCGCCCAGTTTAAATTTCAGAGTGAATTTTTTTTTAAAGCTCTTTGATGATTTTTTTTTCTTTGCACAGATAAATTAATTATTTCTCTGTACACTTTTCAGCAGGCTCGCGAGCGTGTTATTCTCAGTTGCACTTTGGTCACGGGACAAACTCAAGTCACGTGATCAAATATTTCTAGCAGCCATGTTTGCTGTAAAAGCCTCTTCTTGGCTCAGAAGTAGTTCATGTATGTTGATCATCAAACTGATGAAGAAGAAATGTACAAAAAGACTATCAAAGTCTCAGGATAGATAAATATTAACGCCTTTAGTAGGTTCGTCGAGCTACAAAGTTGAAATGTTTTCAGTTGGTCGAATACCATGGTGGAAGTAGCTAGTACAGATCAATAAGTTTATGCTGGAGAAATGGCCCACTTTCGTCATTCTTTTACTCTGGGTAAGTTAAGTGGATAAAATTTAGCTTCAGTCAAGTTTAGTTGACTTTTGATAATGTTATTTATACTGCTCAAGGTATAAGTGGAAAATAGCTCTAACTGTTTCAATTTTTGATCATTGTATAGACAATGTTACTTGTTTTAAATATCTTGGAATCTTAATATCGTCTGATTTTTCGTGGACAAATCATGTCGAATACATGGCAGGGAAAGTTAATCAAAGGCTTGGCCTACTTAGACGCATTAAGCATTTGTTACCGTTTAAGGCGCGCATCCTTTTTTATAAAAGCCTTGTTATGCCCTTATTCGAGTATGCTGATTTAGTTTGGGGAGACAAACATAATGTAACTTTAATGTCTAGTCTGCAAGTGCTTCAAAATAAGGCGGCTAAAATAATATTAGATCGACCACTGTATTCCTCTGCGTCTGATGCGTTAACTACACTGAATTCGAAGTGGTTAACACTAGAAAAAAGGCGCTTCCAGCGCCGATGCGTACATGTATATAAATGTCTTAATAGTCTCACGCATCACGAACTAACATTAGTCACTCAGCAAGAACAGCATAGTTACAACACAAGAAATAAAGCAAACCTCAAAATTCCATCTGTTAAAAGAAACTGGGGCAAACAAAGAACTGGCTATCATGCTGTAAGTGATTTTAACTCGCTGGACAAAACTATACGAGCCGCTGATAATGTAAATATTTTGAAGCGTAAGATTTTTAATTCATTGATTTAAGTTTTGTATTACACATAAGATACATTAGTTTTTAGTAGCATCTTTTAGCATTTTTATTCATTGTAAATTTTTAATTTTTAATTTTCGAGGTCCTTTTTGTAAACCACTTTTAGTGAAAAAGTTTCCTCATTAAAGATTGTCATCAAGTGAGTGGCAAGAATCGAGCCTTTCTCCAGAATACCTTTCTATCGTTTTATCTTGATGATCTGATACTGTAGGTTTTATGTGATTCAATATTTATTATATCCTGATGATAATACACTGTGCCAAACCTTTTATAAACTTCAGTTCATCATGAAATACAAGACAGAAATTTTGTTGAAACAGGTAGCTGTTTTAGTAAGAAAATGGAAGAGTATACAATGTCATATTTCCTACATCAGTGTTGTCTACACGTAGGAGTTATCCATGCCAGCAAAGGGGCTAGACAGGTGCATGACTATTTTCACATGGAGTTTCTTTGTATATATATGGAAGCCATTGCTCACCTCACAATAAAAATAATTAAACTACTAGTCCATCGCAGGGCTACCTCCCCCCCCTGCCAACCAGTACCCATATTTACTGGAAAAGGTGAGGCACTTTGAGCTTACAGTATCTTGCCCAAGAACATAATGAAATGCTCCAACACTAGACACCAAAGCTGGACTAATGTCGAGTCCAGTGCGCTAACCATTCAGTCACCATGCCTCCTCCTCTAATCCTTATGATTAAAGTGGAGTGAATGGGGTCAATTGGAATTAGGGTGGAACCCTTATAACATTGTGCAACCAATAGCGACTTAAGGCAAGTTAAGGCGACTTAAGACGACTTAAGGCATTTCACTTAAGGTCCCAGAGATGACACCACGCGAGATCAGCGCACTTTCTTTTATTTACATACAAACATACATACATAGGTTAATTGACCACTCCCCATAGGGGGCTTTTCAGGGCCAACACCCACCCATCCCACCCAGGGGAGGACATCCACCACACAGTAATCTCGTGCGTAGGAAATTAACGTCTCCTACCCCTAACCCTGCAGAAGACGGGGCCTACGGTTTATTCGTCCTTATCCGAGAAGATTAGAATATCTATCCATTTCTTGATTATAGAAAGGTAGCAAATTCTCCTCACTTATTTTAAGACCATGAGTATCAGTCCGGCCGGGACTGACTAGCTAGCTTTTATTTCTTGACATGACCGGGTGGGTAATTCTTTGATGGAGCCCAAAGGAGCTGAGATAAAATGTTCTAGGTTTAATATTTATGTACATCATTCATTTAGTCAGTCAAATCGTTCCTACATTTGCAACCTTGCGTGAAAAAACAAATTTGTTGTCTTAAAGGGAAAAAAAAGGAAAAAAATAATTACGATACGAAGTTGGTGTTCGCTTGATTCCAGACTTTGTTAACATGATTATAGGACAGATGTTGACGGAATTTCCAATGATTTATTTGGATATAAAAAGTCTCACAAAATATAACATTAAACTGCAAACTGGTATGGATAATTTATGATACTATGTGGCACCGAAAAGTAAACGAACGAACCAAACTGTAAAAAGTATCGGTCTTGCGTCCTCATCTCTTGAGGGTCCCTTTAATTTTCCACATAAATATTAAACCTGGAACATTTTATCTCAGATCTTTTGGGCTCCATCAAAGAGTTACCAGCCCGGTCATGTCAAGAAATAAAAGTTAGTGAAGGCAAAAACGCAATCAATGGGAGGTACTGGTTGGATCCAACTGACACTGGAAAGGAAACTTTGAACCATTGCGACATGTTTCCTTTTGGTAAGTTGGTAACAACAAACTGAGCATTTTTTCGTGAGAAAAGGATGAGACAGACCCCATTAAAAACTTGTCTATTAAAAATGGGGTTGGTTTTGGAAGTCGCGAGCTAAATCCAGGTTTGTCTTGTCGTTCCCAAATTATCTTGTGGTCATGGTGGCTTATCATCTCTTCTAGCCAGACACTATGGTGAAATATACCGATATGGTTTCAAAATAGACGGTGTCTATACCATTAAACCGGATAACTTGCCTGACTTTCAGGTATTTTGTGATCAGAAAACCGCTGGAGGAGGATGGATAGTGTTCCAGAGGAGACGGGACGACTACAAATAAGGCTTTGGTGATCTCAATGGTGAATTTTGACTCGGACTGGACAAGATTCACCGTCTGACCTCAGATAACAGCACCATACTGCGCGTAGACTTGGAAGACTTTGAAAGGAATACTCGATATGCTGAGTATGACATGTTTGGTGTCAAGAGTGAAAATTACAAGTACGGAATGAGTCTTGGTTCTTATTCAGGTAATCTGGTAACTACCTTATTATCAAGCTATAGGTATACGGTCATTGGAGACGATTAAAACGGGATTTTTTATTCGGTTTATGATGCTTCTTAACCTAAAAGGCGATCATGATATGAAAAATAAAAAGGATAAATTAAACACGCTGATAGCAAACAACGAAACAAAAAAGGGAAAAGTTACCGGATTTAATTAGTGATTTATCCAGACTGACAAATTTTTTCAACTCCAGAGAAGACCTTGACGTTGTCTTCACTCTTCGAGATATTACCGTTACTCAAATTATAAGTATTCTGAAGAGAGTTAGTCCAAATAAACCTGCTGGTATCGACAAGATTAATGCACGTGTACTCCGCTTGGCTGCACCAGTTGTCGCGCCGAGCATTGCAAGGATGCCGGATAAAGACCATAAACTATTCATTCTCAACCGGAACTTTTCCTAAACGTTGGAAAACAGCTAAAGTTGCCCCTTTAATCAAAAAAGAAGATGCAACCAATTCTTCTTATTATTGTCCAATTTCTGTCCTGACTGTTTTATTTAAAGTTATAGAGCGTTTTGTTCATGATTCCTTGTATGACTTTCTTCAAGTGAACAACTTGATTTATTCTAGACAGTAAGGTTTTCCTAAGCATCATGGTACTGAGACTGCTCTGATTAGGATAGTGGATGAGCTCTTGTTGAACTTGGACAACAACACAGTGAATGGAGTACTACTCGATGACTACTGCAAAGCTTTCGACATGGTCGACCACAATTTATTGTTGATGAAGTTAGAGGCCTATGGCGTTACTGACAGAGCGTATAATTGGTGCCAGTCTTATCTTTCGGGTAGACGTCAGTTTGTCTGCATTGATAGAAAGAATTCTTCTTTGGCCTGTGTTAACCATGGGGTGCCACAAGGATCTATTTTGGGTCCTCTTTTCTTTATCGTATTTATCAATGATTTGCCACTTTATATCACAGCGCAGACAGATCTGTGTTCTGATGATATGACCATTACCTGCTCTGCCGACTATAAGTTTATGCATAACCTTGAACGTGACCTCAGTAATTCTGCGGCTGAAATTCAAAACTGGGCTGTGACAAATAAATTTCCCATTAATGTAGACAAGACAAATGTAATGATCGTGACTGGCAAGAGACTTGAATCCAAGTTGGATTTTCAACCATCAGTGAAGTTTAGTGGTCATGAACTAGTGGGAAATGTTTCTAATGCTACTCTGTTGGGTTTGGACATTGATAGTCAGCTATCGTTTAGTCAACATGTTGATAAAATTTGTAACAAGCTTTCGCAGCGTATAGCGCTTCTCAGAAAAATCAGAGTTTATCTGCCTCTTAGGTAGTCTCCCTCGCAGCCGTTTTTAGTCTCGTCACGCAACGCTCCTCCCCGCAAATGGGGAGAAGCGTTGCGTGACGAGACAAAAAACGGCTGCGGGAGACTATCTCTTAGGAAAAGATTATTGTATTACAACTTGATAATTCATCATCTAATTACCTACGCTAGTGTTATCTGGTCATGTTGTGATAAAGAGTCTTTGAACAGAGTATTGAAGCCGTGCAAAAAAAGGGCGGCTAGGTTATTCTGTCTGCAGATAGAGTTTCGCCATCTGTACGTTTATTCAATAAGTTAAAATGGATTCCTTTTTATGAAGAAAATAAGATAAGCTGTTGTTCTTTAGTTTTTAAACTTACTTAAGGTACCTTACCCAATAACTTAATTCAAAATTTTACTGTTAATAATCAAGTCCATTCTAGAAATACTAGGTATGCTAAATTTAACTTAGTTTTTCCAAAGTATATACGCGATACAGAAGGTGGAAAGTCTTTCTTAGTTAGAGCTTGCAGACTATGGAATAAATTATCTTTAGAATGAATTAAGACGTAAAGATTCTCTTCCTGCGTTTAAGAAGAGTTTTTTAAATGTAATTTTAAAGAACAGTGTAGTCTAAATCATTTTACTATTTAGCTTATTATTTACTCTTATTTTAATTGAGAGCCACAAGTTCATTAACTTTTAGCTATTTAGTACTACCTTCTATAAATAAAGTGTTTACTCACTTACTTACTTACTTACTTACTTAGGGTTACAATGAAATATATGAAGTTCATATATTTTGTACTGCGGTATTAGATACATATGATGCACGATCCTCGCAGTAGATAGCGCTATTTAAGCAATAGCGAAAATCAGACCTGAAAAAAATCAGGCCTGTACGGGATTCGAACCACTGACCTCTGCGATACTAGTGCAGCGCTCTACCAATTGAGCTAACAAGCCAACTGGGAGCAGGCCGTTAAGTTGATTCGTAATAAACCCGTGAAAGTGATAAATGAGATACAATGAAATATATGATGTTCATATATTTTGTACTGCGGTATTAGATACATATGATGCACGATCCTCGCAGTAAATAGCGCTATTTAAGCAATAGCGAAAATCAGACCTGAAAAAAAAGAAAAAAAAAAAAAAAAAAATCAGGCCTGTACGGGATTCGAACCACTGACCTCTGCGATACTAGTGCAGCGCTCTACCAATTGAGCTAACAAGCCAACTGGGAGCAGGCCGTTAAGTTGATTCGTAATAAACCCGTGATGATAAATCAGATACAATGAATATATGAAGTTCATATAATTTGAATCCTGTACAGGCCTGACTTTTTTCAGGTCTGATTTTCGCTATTGCATAAATAGCGCTATCTACTGCGAAGGATCATGCATCATGCGTAAGTCTATTTAGTTTTGATAAAGAAAAAGTGTTTGTCAAAGTTCTCAAACATATAACTACTTAATGTATGCATTGGTTCTCCTTTGGCGTAAGAGTGCTCCAGTCCTGTTAATCCCAACATAAATCCATTATATCCATCTATCTAACCGACTCACGATTAGAACCAAGATTTAAGCTTTTATTTTGTGCTGAGGTTATTTTCGACCTCGAATTCGAAGAGGACAAGATTTGCCTTTTTGTGAGGCTTTCAAGCGTAATGAATGGTTAAAAATCTAGGAATGTAAAGTACATCGATGACTCTTTCAATTTAATGGAATTAAATAAATTCTGAAAGTGTAACAGCGATATAATGGTATCATCCACAGAAGGCAGTCATGTGTATCTCTGACTGTAGACAGAATCACTTGAAGACCTGGCCTCATTCCTGTTTATTAATTTAACTAAAACTGAAAAGTTTTCTGTTTTAGCTGATTTACTTACATTGCAGATTTACGAATATTCTGACGTTTCTGGAAACTCTCCAGGTATTAGAAAACACGTCTTTATGCTTTTGTAATGAAAGTATATGACCAAAGACCAAACTAATCACATCGGCCAATCAGTGCAAAGGAAAAAAATCACAAGGAATTGAGAAAACTCCAAGTAAAATAGAGTGAAACTATCTGAAGGGCTCGAATATGGTTGACGAAGCTGCTGCCTGTTTTAGTTTTGAGCATGATTGAGTGAGAGACTGGCGAGAGTTTTTTTGCACCAATGAGAGAGCTAATATGAAGGAAGCAACTGCAACTCAATCCAAGATTTCTCTCTGGTTTAATGTTATTGATCAGTAAATGTGGCTCCCTTTAGAACAAAAAACAATGATCCAAGCCAGGTCTCGAATATGGTTATTGCGAACAGGAGTCCACCGCAGTCATCACTGTCAGGGCGGGGTTGCGCAAGCAGACAGTATGCGAGCTGAGACGGATGCTGAATTAGTGTCAAGGGAAAGATCATTTCATATGCCGATGAAAATCTCTCAAAAAAAGCCCTTCTGAAAATTAATTATTTATAATTTTTTTGTTGTATTTATCTCTTTCTTTTTGTGTAGAATATCCCGGAAGTACCGTGATGGTGTATTGGAGGCCAGGTTCTGCCTCTGTGATGACTATCTACACCAGAAAAGTACCCTCAGAAGGCGACAGGTTAGATTGGAACGCTGTAAACGTATCGGAACATGAACGAAGTTATGCTCTTAACCTTAGTTGTAATACGGAGTATGAAATAGATGTCAAAGCTTGGAACTCTACTGCAGAGATGACCTCGGCGCCATTAAATCACAGCAACTCTCAGAAAGTGAGAACACCTAGAGGTAAAAAAAATTCATGAGGTTTTTCCTACCTTGCCAAGTCACGTGAAACGTCTGAGTGCAGTAAAATCGACAATAAAAGCCTTTTACTCAAAAATATTTTGAAGAACTACTTACATTTCCCTGTTCTCGGTGTTGGTGTAATGAAAGAAAAATGGAATTTGTCCTATCTTTGCGAGAACATTTCAAAGGAGTGACGGGAGAAATTAGGTGTAGTTTAAATCTTTATCAAGGTAACTTGGTTTGCCATTCATATGTTTTAGAGAGTGAGTTTTGCCAATTTGTTCTTTTCTGGAGATCATTTCTGACCAACAATAACAAAAAAAAAAAAAAAACCCGAGTTGCTTCCTTTAGGAAAAATGCTTACATTTGCAAGTTTTATTGATGAATTTTATAATGTTTTCATTTCAGGTAAACCGTCAGCTCCGGTCATAAAGAGCAAGGAAGTACACTTGGCATCTAAGTGTGATGTAAACCTCAAGTGAAGCTCCCCAGACGACAATGGCTGCCCATTGACCATGTACACGATTTACTACAGAGAACTTCAATCTTCAAATCAACAGTATAGAATCAATGTTACCGTGGATACTACTTCGAGAGATCTCCCTTCTTTAAAGTGCAACACTGAATACATCTTTGAAGTGACTGCTTGGAACGAATTGGGACAAAGCGGTCCCTCTGATGAATGGCGAATGAAAACAGCAACTTTGACTGATAAGTTCCTGGTACGAACACTCAGCATTGCTTTACCATCAGCTTGCGGGCTCCTGTTTCTCTCTACTTTTGGAATTGTTTGTTGGAGAAAGAAAAGCAGAAAAACGAGGAAAATTCGAGGCCATAAGTCCAGGTGGTAAGCTGAGACATCTTTATCAGTATCGCAGATAGTCATGCATCGTTTTGGATAAGGTTCTTTTCTGAAAAGAGTTAATTGCAAAGAAATGAAATGTAGATGACATTTTTAAAGAGAAGAAGTATTATAAAAATGCTACCCTTGACACCAGGTGAGAACCAGTTTCAGCGGATCAACAGCTAGCTCACTCTCTCAAGTATCAAAGGCATTATAAACTTCAGGAAGAAACGGGGGGTGTATCAATACGAAAGGAGGGGAGGGAGGTGAAGAGTAACCCACTGACAGTTAACTTTTCTAAATGTTATTTATCTAATACTTTTAGGATACCAAGCCTTTTTATTTCTAAAATAAGGTATCTTATGGACAATTAAAGGCATTCTCTCAGCAGGTTTTTTTTCCTCTTTTAGGTCAAAATCCGACATTGTTCCCCTCCTTCTTAGGGAGATTCCACCCGAGCGGGTAACGTTTATGGAGGAGCTGGGTCGAGGCGCTTTTGGCAAAGTCCACAAAGGCACTCTTAAAGAATTACCGAAAGTTGAGGTGTTTTTCAAACCTCGAGAAGAAAGAGTAACGGAACTTCCCGAAGGAAGAACAGTCGCAATTAAAGTCCTTCTCGGTAGGCGCAAAAAGAATCTATAAGTTCCCTTTGTAGCCAAATGACTTACTAATACTATTAACAGAGTGTAGCACTTCTTGACTCACGTGCATCCTTAACAAGTGAGGGTTCATATTTCATTTTAAGGCTTGCATCCTCCGGCGAACTCGAGAACACGTTTTTCACTCAGTGGACTGTGGCTTTCCAAACTGCTAGAAACAAAATTTACCCTTCTGTTTTGGAGGGTAATGCAATAAAATCTACAACAGGGTTTGATACATTTGTACAGTAAGATAACCTTTCTTTGCGGCAGACTTCTTTACTAGTTTTCAAGAGGTCTCAAGTCATGGAAGGAATTAAAACATTCATCGACCTGAACAGTTTTGTTAGCAGTTCCCTTAACTGCAAATGTTTCTATGAGAACACTTGAAGCCTTCATCATAACTAGGATTTCTATATTTATTGAGTCTGCTGATTTGTCCGGGAACCATAATTTTAGAGATTTCATGGTATCATGTTACTGATGCTAAAGCCTAATTTAAAAGTCGACTTGCTCAAATTGGGAATAAAACTTACAGCAATACCTTCCTAACTCTCCTAATTGTGAGTTGTATTTGTGTCATTTTTTTCTTTTTTTTGGGTTTATGTAAGTCATATTTTAAACATTTCATGTATTTTTCTGACAGAAAACGCTAGTGACGAAGGAAAGGAACTGTTTAAGAAAGAAATTGAGTTTATGAGGCGCGTTGGTTTTCACCGGAATATTCTCAACATGATTGGCTCCTGGACGAGGTCAGAACCCTTCATGCTCCTCCTGGAATATGTTCCACATGGAGATCTTCTTCAATAGCTGAGAAAAAGAAGCCGACAGGTGACGGAAGTTTGCTGCGTTAACACTGTTCTTCCATTAAGAAATTTACTTTCCTAGTTGAAAAGCGCAAGTTGTAAATCTATTCAAAGCATTTTTCAATCTGACCGAAATAATTGGCAAGAGACAGGAAATTTTATTTTGATGAATGCAGAGAGATTGGGGAGAAGGGGGAGGTAGACAATCCTTTTCTTCCCAGCGCTTTTGTTTTTGACTTCTGTCTTCAAGGAAATCCTTTGCTCAAACCATGCATGGGCAAATATTATTAAAGATTGAGCGGAGTAACAAATAGCTGATCACACTGGCAATTAAATGGAGAATTGATATATTATTGGAAAGTCCATTACATTTTCAATACATTTCTCATTAAACGTGTTAAAGCAAACTGAGTGCATTTTAACTCGTCCCGATGATGTGCGTCATAAATTGCAGATCAACTGCAAGAACGGCATAGATGGGGTCATTCATGAATCCGTGACAGATGTTTTCGTCACCTCAAAAATGTCAGAGAAGGATGCCTTTAATGAGGACTACGACAATATCGAAAAAGTCATGAAGAAAGAGAAATCAGAGCCGAGAACCGAAAATGACGAAGGATTAATCAGCTCGTTACAAATAGCCATATCTGTGAAAGAGGAACAATCCACTAAAAGCGATCAAGTGATTTCACAAATGCCATGTGGGACGAACATGGCCTACAAAGGTTCTGATAGGGCTCAGCCAACAACATTTCAAGCTGTTAAAGCGCAGCCTCAACTTGTCAATACTTCTGGAAAAGCTTTAGAAAGTGGCAAACGAGATCAAGCAGAAAATATAAAAGAGATAGCAGACGATGAAACCGCGATCTCGTCGACGGCTGGTGAAGTTAGTCACAACACAACAAATCTTCCTGGTGGAATTTGCCACGAAAGTATAACTGAACACGATTCGATCAGTGAGAACGCCGCGGAAGATAACAAAAGCGATGAAGGAAGAGTGAAAGATAAAGTCACTTCAAACACTGATGAAAAAGAAAATTCAACACGAAATCCGCGACATGCACGAAGTTTGCCGAAGCCCCCCCGAGAAAGAGAAACGCAAAAGTCAATGGAACAGCAAGGATTTGACAACGCAGTTGACTTCTCTGTGGACAATGTTCTTTGTTTTGCATGGCAAATAGCAAAAGGAATGGTATGTGCTCTGTTATGAAAACATTTAAAAGATCTTTAAAAGATAGAGAAACATATTCACATATTAAAGTAATTGAAATCAAGCCGGAAGGAGACAAGACTATGTTCCTTTAAATTCTCCAGTGGTTCTCTTAAGCGCTCAGATATCGGCAGATTAATCATCAATGGAGCAGAGACTAATAGTTTCGCTCGGGTTTGTCAGTTAGCCTCTCTCTCCAAAAAGAGAAGCACTTGAAGAATAATTGGAGTGAGAAACACCGGGCTTAAAAAAGATCCCGTATCTACGACTTACCCAGTGACACCTTCAGCGCATAGGTTCTAAAAGAAGTGTACTAAGCGCTCAGTCTGAGTTTTTTCGCGATCGAATATGGGTGCTCTATGTTGACAAAACTGATCGTGAGTATGAGCAAATTATTATTTGCTTCTGTTCTATTTCCACACAGGAATACTTGGCCAACAAAGAATTTGTCCATCGTGATCTGGCCGCACGTAATATTCTTCTTGGTGAAGACAGAGTTGTGAAGATTGCTGATTTTGGCCTTCTACGTCACACTTATGGCAACATTTACGAAGTCAAGAACGCTAAAAAACTGCCTATTAAATGGATGGCGCTTGAGTCATTAAATAATGGCATATACACTTCTAAGAGTGACGTGTGAGTAGTCACAAGCTTAGAGTATACTAGCAACTCAGTGAAATTAATTCAAAAGAAGCACTTGCGTAAACCGAAGGTACTAATGTTACAAGTTCAAAATTGTGTCGGCTACTTACCGAAATACCATCAGATTCAATACTTGGCTCGTTAATTATTCAAATTGAGAGCCTTCTGAGTAGACTGAAATTTTATATTACCTCTTCTATTTTGTTCTCTTTCTGCAGGTGGTCTTTCGGTGTACTTCTTTGGGAACTGTGCACAATGGGTAAGTTATAACATTGCTTTAATCACATTAAAACAAAATGTAGCCAGTAGTTTAAAGAATGACAGAAGCTATAAGTTTTCAGCAGCTGTAATCATTATGCTAACTTTTCAAGTTCCTAGCTACAATGCCGAGATCAAAGGAGGTTTTACGCTATTTTCCATTCGACCTAGATGCATATACTAAGCCATGGACGACTTGAGTTGAGAAATCTGTTTTAAATCATCTTGAATACTTCTGTGTTCTCTTCTTTCATATAGGTGGCATTCCGTATCCTGGAATCAGTAACAGAGATTTGTACAGTAACCTGAAAACAGGATATCGAATGAGCAAGCCAGACATTTGTTCCGACGAACTGTGAGCTTACAAATTCATCTATTACCTTCGTCATTAAGAATGAAATATTAAGCCCCAGTTACAAAGAATATCGCTCACTCACTATATTTTTGGATAAAAAAAAAATCACATACAACCATATGGTAAACGTGTTATCGCCATGGTACCATAGACTGAGTTAAGTGCATTTATTTCTTTTATAGAGCTTCACTTTGTACAAAATTATTATCTGCAAGTCGAGCGATATCGCTTTTATCTGTTTTTAGATTATTGATGTCATTTCGTTTAAAGCGTTGCTTCTTGACAATGATGCAGAGTATTTGTTCTTAGCAGGTACGAGCTAATGCTTGACTGTTGGAAGGAGGATCCAAATGAGAGGCCATCTTTTGATCAGCTGCTGTCGAGAATGGAGACCATGATGATGAAGGACACTCTTTACTTGGATTTAAAGGAGGATGTTGAAGCTGATCCCTCCCACAGTGCGCCAAAATCTGAAAAAGTTTGTTTAAGAACTTAGGTTGTTTGAAGTCAGAGTATTAATAAAGATTAAAAAGTTGTAGATTTGGCACGTACGTATTTTGAACGAGCTCCACGGGCTCCTTGACGCTACGTGGGTAAATAAAGTATTGATTGATTGATTGATTGATTGATTGTATAGAGTATTCGTTTTTGTTGAAGCAGGAAAAAAAGGAATTAGTTAACTTGCAATGAACAAGTATAGGCTCAAGTCAATTGCATTCAGTTCCTTGCAAAGCGGTCAATTTACGGGCTTGTCAGCGGGCTCCCTAGGCCACGCGGGTCGTTGAATTTCTTCACGTGCGAAATATGTTTTGCAAATAACCTCTACCGTTCATTTTCTACAACAGTTAAAACGGTAAAATTGTATATCATGGATATGCTCTTTTCTTTTGCCTGTATGTTGATTTTGCTTTGGTGAAGGCCGTTCTGGGATGCGAGGAACCTTAAAAACGAATGAGCCGTTGAGGTGGGAAATATCCTCGTCGGGAAGTGTAAGTTACGGCTCAGAGTCAAGCTTTGATAAAAACAGTACAAGCATCTCCACAAACTTCACTCACCGTCACTTAAAACGTAGGGTTCGTCGAGTAAAGTAATTTTTAACTTGTCAAACCCTAAATCTATCTCAGCCAGCCATTAAAGCGTGGGAAAGATTCAGTTGCCGACATTTTTCCGCTACATGTCTTTTTAAGGAAAGTTTTCGCCATATTGTTCACCAATGTACTACATGGATCAACATCGGCTTTACGAACGTTGCCTGACTCCCAAACAACTAAAAAGACATCCCACATGTTTGGTTTCAAAATATTAACTAAATTATACGCTGCCACTCAACTGAATTATCAAAAGACATCATTTAAGTCGAAGCCTCAGACTCTTCAGAAAACCTTTCTTCGAATTGATCAAATTCTATTTATAATTCATCTATGGATCGTAGTTGCTCTGTCTTGTGTTTTCAGTTCATAATTGTCCTCTTGTAAACCGTTCCATTCTTAGATGCAGCCGATTCCCTGACCTTATATAACATTTCTGGACTGACCTAACAAAGGCCTTATCATAGAGTGTAAGAGTCCCTTTCTGTAGCTATTGGACTAGATGGATGATCTTATCTCTGTTTCAAATCGCTTTCAGACGCGGAGAAAGTAACATCTAACCGTCAATTCCTAACCTAGAAGAAAATTACGATGGCTGAAAGTTTCTAAAGAAACTGTGGTGCTGCGTCGGTGGGGGTAACAAGATAATTGGTTATATCAACTAAGTTGAAATTGTAAATTGGCCTCCGTAACGATTCGTTATGGTGGCCAATTTACAATTTCAACTTAGTTGATATAACCAATTAGAAGAAAATTATTCCATATTTGTGAAGAAAGCCATTTCAAGTATAACAGCAGCTTGCAACAAATTCTATGACCGCAAGGTTCCTTTTGGAATTACATGTGCCCTCGAAAATAAAAATTAAGAAATAAGGCACCGATTACCAATTGTTGCATCATTTATAACCTAATTCAGAAGAACAAACGAAACTGGGCAAAAATGATTAAGAATTTGCTGCAGAAAATATTCTTGGTAAGCTTCGAGTGTTTTTGAGTATGATGGAAGACAAATAAAGTGACAATAAACAAAATTTATTATTTAGATGGTAATTTCGTCGGGGACGTGACATGAGGCTTCGCATGTACTCACATATGTTCCCAGTTGTTCAAAATAATTTGAATGCCATGGAATTAGCCAATGGTCAGTGTGTCTGATCTTTCTGAATTCAGAAACGCAGCGGCTGAAGCCATGAAAAATAGATTGTTTTCTCTGATCCGCCCACCTTTCGCGATTGTTCATGCTATATGCTCAGATTGAGTAGCTAAAAACTTGGGAAAATATAAGAGTAATTAACGCTCGACGAAAAATGTGACTAAATTAAATTTTCAGGCTGTTGAACGTTCTGAGGAGTACTCGTAATTTTGCTTCTTTTCTCTTGTTAACCTGTACGAAAAACAAATATAAACTATTTGATGTTTTCACAATTTGGTTACAAACAAAAGGCTAAAACTGATGCTGCAGTGACAGCACTGTCACTCTCGTCTGCGCTTCGTATGGTGCTCTTTTGTTCTTACAACAGATCTTGACGTCATCTGTGATCTGTGACTGTGCGACAAAAGGAAAGAGAGTGGAATCAATTTGTTAATCTAACACAATCTGTTCTTCGGGCGTTGAACCTCTTCAACCCTTCCAAAAAGAATTACGTTTTATAAGGTAAGGAAGAGACACTTAAATATTTTCTGCCTCACTGCATATTGTAGTCCTTTATAACTAAAACCATTTATATATAGAATTATAAGAGACTGTCGAGAGGGCAGATTTTCCTCAATTTTTTTTATCTTCAGTCTTTCAATAAGAAAGATCTGGCTGAGCGGACAATTCTATATTTCTAAAACTATAACTAATTAAAGGTGACATTACATAACAACATAACCTACAAGGAAATTAGTCTTCATTCATCAAGAAAGCATTTTAAGTATAACAGCAGCTTGCAACAAATGTTATGACTTCTTGGACCTTTAACTATTGCATCAAAGCTGACAGAAGGACACAAACGATGGTTTCGCCTCGAACCATATAAAATCCCGAGGGGGAAGTCGATTTTTGACCGCAAGCTGCCTTTGGGATTATAAATACACTTGGAAATAAAAATTTAGAAATAAGGGACTGATTGCCAATTTTTGCATCATTTATAACCAAATTCAGAACTAAAAATAACAGTAGAATAAACAGAGCTGGGCAAAAATAGTTAAGAATTTACTGCAGAATATATACTTGGTAAACTTTGGGTGTTTTTGAGTATGATGAAAGACATATTAAGATACAATGAACAAAATTTTTATTTAGATGGTAATTTCGTCAGGGATGTGACATGTGGCTTCGCATGTACTCACATCTGTTCCAGTTGTTCATAATAATTTGAATGCCATGGAATTAGCCAATGGTCGGTGCGTCTGATCTTTCCGGCAGAATTCAGAAACGCAGTGGCTGAAGTCATGCAAAATAGATTGTTTTGTATATAGAATTATCAGAGAATCTGTCGAGAGGGCAGACGTTTCTCAATTTTTTGAAATTGAGTCTTTCAACATAACAGATCTGGCTGAGGCGATTCTATATTTCTAAAACTATAGCTGATTAGAACTTTGAACTACGATGAACTTCTTTAGACGTTAGATACTTACTGCAGATGCTTTCCAAATATTGCTCAAGCTCAGCAGAGCTGATTCTACTTCTTTTTGCCTCAGTTTCAGTAAAAATTCATTTTTTGATTTATCAATTTTTGATTTTCAAGTCGAGTCGTTTCTGTTGATGGAAATTTAAGGTACGAATCCGGATACGCCTGAATTGTGCGCACCAAAGCGGTAAGGGACGCGCCTTATTTTCCTGTGTGTGTGTGTGTATGTATGTGTGTGTGTGTGTGTGTGTGTGTGTGCGTGCGTGTGCGTGTGTGTGGGTGTGTGTGTGTGTGCGTGAGTGTGTGTATGGAATTGGAATATTTTCGTTTATTTTTTATCCTTGGAGAAGGAAAATGCGACGAATCTTTACCTAGTTATCGAAAATTAAACAACAAATATATATGAAATACATATATATGAACTGCGGTTATGAAACGTATCTGTGCACGATCCTTCGCAGTAAAGCACTATTTAAGCAATAGTGAAAATCAGATCTGAAAAAAATTCAGGCCTGTACGGGATTCGAACCACTGACCTCTGCGATACTAGTGCAGCGCTCTACCAATTGAGCTAATAAGCCAACTGGGAGCAGGCCATCAAATTAATTCGACATAAACCCGTAGATGATAAATCAAACAACAAATATTTGTTGTTTGATTTATCATCTACGGGCTTATGTCGAATTAATTTGATGGCCTGCTCCCAGTTGGCTTATTAGCTCAATTGGTAGAGCGCTGCACTAGTATCGCAGAGGTCAGTGGTTCGATTCCCGTACAGGCCTGAATTTTTTTCAGATCTGATTTTCACTATTGCTTAAATAGTGCTTTACTGCGAAGGATCGTGCACATATACGTTTCATAACCGCAGTTCATATATATGTATTTCATATATATTTGTTGTTTGATTTGTCATCTACGGGTTTATGTCGAATTAATTTGACGGCCTGCTCCCAGTTTGCTTGTTAGCTCAATTGGTAGAGCGCTGCACTAGTATCGCAGAGGTCAGTGGTTCGAATCCCGTACAGGCCTGAATTTTTTTCAGGTCTGATTTTCACTATTGCTTAAATAGTGCTTTACTGCGAAGGATCGTGCACATATACGTTATCGAAAATTATCAGAAATACTCGTCTCACTATATTCAAATGAATAAAGGCTGTTAGTTTCTAAAGAAACTGTTTGGGGCTGCGCCGGTGGGGGTAACGAAATAATTTGAGTATATCAACAAAGTTAAAATGGTAAATTGGCCACCGTTACGATTATAAAAGCTGACGTTTCGAGCGTTAGCCCTTCGTCATTCGCTCCGACGAAGGGCTAACGCTCGAAACGTCAGCTCTTATAATCGTAACGGTGGCCAATTTACCATTTCAACTTTGTTGATATATTCAAATTATTTAGCTAACCTCCAGGCTGCTAACTACAGTTATTTTAACAGCTCAAAGAGAAAACAGACGAAGTTTCACTTCGCGGCTTTAACTGTTTTGTTTTGTAACCATAGCAACAACATATTAAGGACCTCTATGACGGGACAGCATGAATCGATTAGGGAAATTGCGAAACCCGCAAAAAAACAAAATCTTTATAACAAACTCAATTGAGGAACACTTTTGTGAGCTACTGATAAATATTGCTGAGAATAGTTTCACTGCTTTGAAAAGTAGTTAGAACAATTCTGAATATTGATCGACTCGATCTTCCCTCCACAACAGGAGACAGAACAAGCTCACTCATTTTTTTGTCTCATCGTGGTCATTTAATGTGGAGGAAAGTGTGTTTGTTCTTCAACGTTCGCCTCTTGATGGCCATCGTATCCGCTGATAAGCAATGCAGACGAGAAAGAAGCATGAGCGGAATGGCTCTACACGGATTTGTCTTCAAGAAGTTCTCAGTAACTGCCCTCCACGAGTGTGACATCAGCTGTGAAAGAGAAATCAGGTGCCAGAGTTACAATTACGTAATCGCGGAAAAGTCTTGTGAACTGAATAACCGAACCAGAGAGGCACGACCTGAGAACTTCCACTCAGACCCTGCTCGGTTATATCTCGTTGGTTTTTTTAGCAGAGGTATGCATTAGATACTTTACAACCATAGCTATTCCTGGTGGCCGAGTCTGAATTGTGTGCAATCGAGGTTCTGTTTAGCAAGAGAATAAACGGCTAATTCTTGTGCTTCTTTTATCTACTTTATGTAACAGCTCCTCTGGGATCCATTCCAGAACTGCCTGCAGAGTCGTGTCGGGAAATAAAAGCGAGCGAAGGTAAAGACGTCATCAGCAAGAAATACTGGTTGGATTTAAGTGCATCTGGAAAGACAGCTTTGGTTTACTGCGACATGGAAATTGAAGGTCTAATTTCACAGTTGATTCGTTACTCTTAAATTTCAAATATACATTTTTATTATCTGTATGTTCATTTTATGAGGTTTCGTAGTTTTTTCACTGGGCTTGTTTGTCGCAAAACGCACCCACTTCAAGTGCCTAAGTTAAAAGTTAAGTTTTGCATATTCATTTCTTGTAATAGGAGTTAATATTGGAAATTTAAGATGTCACCACAGCTTAAAAAAACGTTCTGTTAATATAGAAAAAAAATAGTGATGTGGATGAATTTCTGTCAAAATTTCCTTTCCAATAGTATACATGCAGGACATGGTGATTTCACACTGTTTTTTTTCTTTTCTTCACAGTAAGGCTGAGAAATGTCGTTACAAATTTTCAAAAGAAACGTGCTGAGTTGCGCTCATTAAATCTTTTGTTTCGTTAAGGTCGTATTCCTTTCGCCGTCGTATCTTTCTTAAAATAGACCCTATCATTTCCTTGGGCTCTTTAAGGTCTTTAAGTCATCGAACATGTGAAAAATGAGCCTCTGATCATAAATTCAACCAGTGCAATACAATTTTCATTTCCGATGGTTCCGACAGTGTTAAATACAGGTTTTACCTTTCTCGGCATCGCGGTTTTAACTTGCGTGATAAGACAATTATTTACACTCTTAGTGAACAACATGAAAAAGATCTGGATAACTTTTGAGTTTCTCATAAAGTAGATGATGAAAATAGAAGAATGTGAGATGATAAAATAAGATCGGCTGTTTGGACGTATGTTAACAGGAATTGACCTTTGATCGAGAACACAACGGAATCAAAAACAATGAAATCCCGCCTTCTTTCCCGGATGTAGTGTTGAAATTTACGGTGCGACCTTGTTAATCCACATAACCTGCCTGTAAGCCTTCATTACCACCCCCCCCCCCCCCTGCGGCACGCGTGCTAACTTTTTTTCCTCTTCAAAGTTTGAAGCCTTGAAACCAGGGACTGGGTCTCACAATTATTTGTAACAGACTCCTTCTTATACCTCTCGATGGCTCACTTTGCTAAAGGCCTCAAATTAATTCGCTGGTGATCATGAAGAAATGATGATGAAGCAGCGCTATCAATTGGGGCTGCTAACTTGGTATGGCTCACTTTGCTAAAGGCCTCAAATTCATTCGCTGGTGATCGTGAAGAAATGATGATGAAGCAGCGCTATCAATTGGGGCTGCTAACTTGGTATGATCACGGGAGAAGTGACATGTTATTCTCCCGACTCCTAGATTTGCCGATGAAAAAGACAATATGATACGATATAGCGGAAATGCTGACTACGGGTGGTAGTCAAAACCGCTTATGGAATTTCTTACTCCGGTGTTAGAATACTCCAGCTATTCTCCCAAGCCTTTATCCATCATGATATCAATATGATTCATTTGTGGAATATGTTGTTACAAAGGAGATCGACGTCAGTTTTGATTCCTCTAGTACGTATGAAAGCGAGAATTTTATTGCTAATGATTTTAGGGGTATCATCACATTTAGAACGAAAGCGATTTTAAAGTTCCCAGATGCGCAAATTGAATCTGTTTTGCTGGCTTATTAAAACTACATCAGACTATACTCTTATCTGTGGGTCACCTTAATCCATACTGAACCGTGCGGTCCTAGCCTCACGCTGTATATTCTTTTTGTTGTTGTTGTAATATGTAGAAAAAGCCGTCGACATTGCTTTTGTAATCGGTGCGTCTGGAGCTCAGGCGTCTTCAGCCTTTGCAAGAATGGTAGCCATCTTGAAGAACTTTGCTAATGAATATGAGATATCCGATGACAAAACTCGTGTTGCTCTAGTGGACTACAATGGTCCTGCGATTGCCAGGGTCTTCTTCAATGACGGTTACAGCAAAGCCAATTTTACAAGTCTCATGAGCAGCATACCTGGCCCTGGCGGACAACCAGGTACACTGAGCGGTGCTTTTAGAAAAGTACGAGATGAGGTTTTCACAACGCAAAAAGGCGAGCGGCTATCTGCGGAGAATATTCTTGTTGTGCTGACCCAGGGAAACTTCGATGAGAATTCTACTGAGATCCGGAACGATATCACCAATTTTAGAAGCAATGCAGTGAAGGTCATTGTATTTGCCATCACGGAGGAGCCGGGCATAGACAAGTGGGAGAAGATCTCCTCGGGGATCAACCTCATAGTTATACCCGAGCCAAGTAAAGATACAGAGGAGGCAAAGAAATTGGCACATGCTGTGAGTAAAGGTAAGGAAATCTAAAAAACAAAAGACTGCTTACGAAAGAAGTTCCCTGGAAACTCGTTTCTTGTTCACGTACACTGGGTGGGACAAATGGCAAAATTTGTTGCTTGTTTGTTTTCAGCCTTTGTGCATCGTAACTTAAATAAATGTTTGTAATGTCTCATCTTGCGCATAACATTAGTTCAAAAAGAGACTGTGGTCTATGACAGTGGGGGACGTTTTGGAAAACTATTTTCAAAATTTTCTGTTTTCACTCATCCACATAAGAAACCGAGCCTTTTAAAAACGATTTGTCTTCAAAACGGCTTCAATTTTTACACGTTCACGAAAGTCTTCCTTTTCATCAGTGGATTGGGCATTTTAGTATGTAAGATAGGCAAAAACTTATCAAAAACAATGCGTTTTCAAACGAGATCGCATTTTTTGTGAATGGTGCCTCAGTTTCGAGCGAGTGGCAAAGTGTAGTGGCTCTAATTAGTTCGTTTGTTTCACAATGAAAACATCTGCATTAGCTGTAACAAGGCCCGTGTTACAGCTAATGCAGGAAACGATTTTCTTACAGCTGTTTTTCGTTTTGGTTTGTTTGAGGATCGCAGTAGCAACCTAAACGATTTTGAATTTAATTGAATTTTAATTCTAAACAGAGTTTCGCAGCTGCGCAGAAGTGAAAGCATTCGGGTACTCTTCTGACGGCCATTACCTGCTTCATGTAAGCGATAGTTGTAAAGACCCAACGAGAATCTACTGCCATAATATGTCATCTAACACGCCGCAAGAGTTCATCACCTTGGAGTCGGGTACGTGGAACAACTTTGCTAATGTGTATGCCCAGATGCTCCAAAATGGGGGCGACTGCAGTGGTGCTGTGCAATCCACATTGTACCGAAATCGAGGCACTACTTACTTCAGCAAGGTGCGCCTTGATATCACAACCATGAAAATTTTGAGCAATGTCTTCACCTTCGCGCAGACTCAGGGAGGTAAAGACATCCCATATGGCGAAGCTGGCGATTGCTATTCGGAGAATCCTGGTGACTGCCGCAAAGGTCAGTTCAAGGTCGACCTGAACGGAACGGGACTTCGTGTTGGGGACGATGTGAACTGGGAAGCATCGGGATACCCGAGTATTTTGACAATGCAGGACTACCAGAAGTCTCCTGATGGTGCAGTGGTGTCTGCCAAGTGTGGAGGTTGGTGTGGTTCATGTAAGCCATCTGGGGGATTTATCATACTGGAGGCTTTGTGCTCCATTCCTGCTGGTAGGTATAATTCATAATCGTCTTATTTGCCCCTTTTTGGGCTTTCTTGACACCACTGGCCGTGAAATTACTAAATAGATTTCGTGCGTTTGTTCAGTAATAGATAACAGATGACGTCAAAATTTGGAAGGAACAAAAAAGTGGCGCCGAGTGTGTCACTGATTTTTTGGGATCTTTTGCTGTCCTGACCTGACCAATAGTGACGTCACCTCTGCCTGCCTCTTAGTTTGTCTATCTGTCTGTCTACGTGCATGCCTTAGCTTAGTTAGTCTGGCGAAGTTTATAAATACAAAAATAAATACAAATAAAAAATAATAGAGATGTAAGTGAATGTCATGATATGATTTATTACTGTCCAGTTTAGACTCCTCACTAGCTGTGGATGAACACTGACGCCTTTAGGAATACGATACTGGCACGCGGCGGTAGTGACAGAATTAGTAACTGCATTTCATCAGGGTCGGAAGGGCTAATCGATCCTCAGAAGACAAATGCAGTTCAACCATCATGTTCAAGAATTGAAGGAGGTCACTCCATCGATAAGGATTACTATCATCTACAGTCCGACGCTCATAACCTAGAACTAGGTCTTATATTTGTACCACCAAGTTATGTAAAGACAAGTGAATAACACGTAATAATCGTAAGATTTCTGAAAAGGTAATCTAAGTGGGCCTCAGTGGGGTTAACTGTCAATCGTCAAATGGCCAAGAATATTCACCGTCAACCTTCCTGAAATCTTTTTTAACGTTCATTGTGAAATAAGCAAGCCAATATTAGCCGTCAAATATCTCAGATATCTTTAATTGAAAACTAAGCAATTGCCTTAATTGTGGTCAAGTTCTGTTGTTTATAAATAAAAGTTTTGATATATTACAAAAATACATCTATGTAAGTTCTTTAACTTCTAGTCGCGAGTAAACCTGGTTGGCGACGACGAACTGAATTCCGGTGTGGAAACACTTCCGGAGTTGTAAAACGTTAGTCATTTGTGAATAAAAGGTGTTATAACTAAACGGATCCTTACAGACAAGTCATTATGAAAAATTACAGCCAAATTTCGCGTGTTTAGTTCGTTTTACAAACGACATTCCAAAAATTTCACCGTCACTCGTCAAATGACCTAAAATCTAATTACCGTCAACCGTCAAAAGGGTTTATTTTTAACCGTCAACCGTCACCGTGATCCCCTATTGAGACCCTTACCTAATGCCCATTGAATGAACTATTTTTCTATCATAGTTAGGAGAAAAGACTGATGAATAAAGCCGGCAAAAGTCAAAATAAAAACGCAGTTGTGCAGTTTTGATCGAGAGTTCCGGCTTGTCCGTACACAATCTTTTGTTTTTATGTTTACAAATTGTGACTGAAAAGAATGATGGGAAGTTTACACTAGTCAGTAAGTCCAAAAGTAAGTTCATACAGTAGGAAAATGAAGGAATTTTGCAGGGTTTTAAGTCTTTTCTGGTGACTCGAAAGGAACCGATAAAAATCTAGTATTTCTTGTCCTTCAATTCGTGGCCTAAATACACCCTATCCTGTTAATTCCTGTGGTTTTTATCCCTTCAATTCTACAGTTCGACGCTCTTGAATCTCTATATTCTAAATATACCGTATCCCGTTAACTTTTTCCGCAAGTATCGTGTATCCTGAAAATTTTTTATCCAAAATATAGTATCCAGAGAACCCCTTGTTGGGCTTCCTAGGTAAATTAAATCGATGTATCTCTCTTATTTGATTATTCAAATTGAGCATTTACGTGGCAATCGGAGACTGGTTTAAGAACGAATGCAAAACGAGAAAAACACAAAACAAACCAATAGAACTATGCTAGAACAGTTTTAGAAAATCGGCCGTACATTATCAGTGAGATCAAACATGAAAGGCTTATTTGGCCTTGATTGAGATTCTGTCGATGTTGCAAGTGAGTGGTGAATAATCGGCTATGCTGTTAACTGAAGGCTATCTGAAGACAAAAAGCAAAGTAAGTCAGACGTCCGCTGGTCTCATTGTCATCTCAGTCCTCTTCAAGGAGGGATAACTTTTCCAGCGATACCAAGTCACTTCGTCAAGGACTGAACGATTTTCATGATAATAGAAGTCACTCAAGTCATTATTTCAGATATATTCATTCATTTATGGCAAAAATAAAATTTCAACTCCTGGCAAAGTTACAGCTGTTATGTTTATTTTCGCATGCTAGCATTTGTTTGATTACACGGGAAACTGATATCTGAAACTGAAGCAGAAAATGCAATGGACAGATAAAATTGTGTTGTTTGTGTCAAAACTTGAGATTAAAAGTGTTGAAAAAGCAGGGAAGAAGTCTCAAGTATTTTGTTTTTTTCTAAACTGGAACAAATTTAGTACTCACTTGCACCTGGAATTCTTTGTGGAGTTATCTTCTCATTACTTTTACCTATGGAATTCGTCGCTGTTTTCTGATTTGTATCCTGCGCCTACGCATGAACCAGCTGTTAAATCTAGTATAATTTGTCTCTAAAAACTTTTACCTAATTTTTAATCACTTTTCCGGCTCTGAATATAACAAAATAACTAAGGGAAAACACCTTGGGAACGAGGTTGAACAAGATTAAAAAAAGAAATTTGGGATCGGATATCTATCTTGATGTCGTCTAGAAACCATTCCTAAAGCCTTGGTCAAACGGCGCATTATAGTCGATGATAGCTGATTCTCTTCAAACTATCATCAACTATCACCAACTATCATTCTCATGGTCAAACGGCCAAAAAAGTTCGTGATAGTTGATGATAGTTCACCGGCAGTCGCGCGAGCAAAGTCACGCGAGCAGCTAGTTCCAGGCTCTTTCCGCGTAAAATGTGAACACTAACATTGCTTCGCGTGAGACAAACAAACTTGCTGAAGTATGAATATATCACGACGAAAGAGGGTGGCAGCTTGCTTACTAGTAATCGATTTGTTTGAGGAATGTACGGAGGATGAATCTGGAGAGCATTGGTGGAAGAGAGGACGGACAAGGGAATGGATTAAAGGAGAAACGAAAGGGGGATGTTGAAATTGGTGGAAACGAAACGACGACGGAACTCTTTATTTGCACTATTTCACGAGATTACTACAGAGTATAGAAGTCAGAATATATAAGAAACAGTAAATTGCATCAATAATCAAAAGTAAAATGTACACAGTGACCAAAGTAGCATAGCTTTCGAGTTGGCCACTGTCACGTATAATTAACTGGTGTATCTTAACATTTACACAAGACTTGCTTTACTTTAATTCTATATTTACACTAACCAAGGTGTTTATACACAATTAGTATTATAAACAAAGAGAATAGAGAAGTGAGTAAATAAGTAAATAAATAAATAAAAATTTAATTAAGTTAAAAGAAGGAGAATTAATTTTTTTTTCTTTATAATGAATCAAAAGAACAAAGACTAAGAACAAAGAAACTAAATTAAACTAAATCAATGCATTCCAAGAAGCAGATTGCAAAGTTAGCAGAGCCTGAGAGCTTGGATTGTTTGGAGAAGCGATAATAACATAATTTTTTTAGATGCATGCAGCGGAATAGTCTTCCA